>NW_007728293.1:177735-184989 GCF_000696425.1 Galeopterus variegatus | reverse complement strand
TTTGCCAAATTCTTTGGAGCTAACTATTCAATAGAGTAACAACATCCCCTCTAAGAGATTGTTACTGATAGTGGTTTGGGGTTTTTTTTGGGGGGGGGTTGGAAGTCTTTGGCATGAGGGAGCGGCTTTACCTGAAGATGAACTTGTTTCGGGCCGGATGCTACTCAGCGGGGACGGGAGGGTGTGCCCGGCAGAGCGAGGCAGGGTGGGCGTGTCAGGCTGCGTGTGCCCCCAGAACGAGGGTCGGTGGCCGAGCAGCTGGACGGGGTGGGAGGACGCAGTCTCACGGCGGGTTTGCGGCGCCTGACATGAGAGGAATTGCGGATCACAGGGTCACCCTGTGTTTGGGTTTTTTAGGCCATCCTGGTGGGTCTGAAGTGGTTTCTCATTGTGGTTCTGATTTGTGTTTGTCTAATGACTAATGACGTTGAGCATCTTTTCATGTGCTTGAGGGCCATTTGTATATCTCTTTTGCAGAAATGTCTATTCAGACCCTCTGCCGAGTTTTCACTCGGGTTATCTCTTTTTTATCATTCTTAGAGTTCTGCAACGAAGAGCAGGGTCCTGGCCAGAGTCCTCTTCCTGCCCAGTGAGTGTGTGGGGCCCCCCGCCTCTGCACGCCTCTCCCTCCTGATTCTGCCTTACTTTTGCCATAAATATATGTATATACGAGGAACGAGTACGACGGTACTTCAAAAAGTTCATGCAAAGATTTGTATTACCTTTTAATTCTGTTTTTCCCACGCACTTTTTGTATAATTTCTTTTTATTTGGAATCCACTTTTAACATTTCCCTGTATTGAAGAAAGACTTCTTATGTGTCTTTAGACTAAAGTGTCTGCTGCTTTGCTGATGTGAGGTGGAGCTCTTGATTGATTTTGTCCTGCAGGTGAGAGTGAGCACTGGGCTATGCCCAGAGCCGGCGTGTGTGGCCCTTTGAGGGAAAGGGACAATTCTTCTCCTGTCCCCCCTTCTTGGGGCTGGTCACACATCATTTGGCACTTGGCTGAGGATGGGAGACAAGTGTCCACTCCAGAGTGGTGTATGTATACCCTATCAAGTCCAGTTTGTTGGCAAAGACACTGCAACAAGTTATTGGGCCTTGGTAATATCAGCGCCACGTGGCTGATACCAGCATTAGCTGTTTCTGTATTTTCATACATAAAACCTCACACTTGCATTTTGATGCAGACTAATGAGGCACACCCATTGGCTCATGCCTGATTGCCTGGAGCATGTTAATTGAATTATGTTCACTTGGGATCTCTCCTGGTGCCCCTTAGGGTTTCTCCTTCTCTTTTGTCTGTGGGGTTGTCACCTTTGAACATTCCACTACATGACCTGTTTGTTATCTGTGTCTGTTTTTGTCTGCTTCCCACCTCTGGGTAGACATCTGCGTTTCCTTAGTTCGTATGTTCCCCAAATGCCTGGAAGCAGCTGCAACATAGCATGCATTCAGAAGGTACCAGCTGAGTGACCGAGATGCCAGGCTTCTCCACCTGGACTCTGTCCCCTTCTCCTCCTTCTGAATGTCTCATGTGGACAGGGTAAAGCATAGTTTTACTCTTAAGTACAAACAAGGACGTAAAGCTAAAGAATAAACATCACAGTCCCAGAATTTTCAAATCAGGCAGTATGCTGCACATCAATATTCAGGTCTGAATAATAATACTGTGTAATCTCATCTGTAATTCATTGAGGGTTTGGTTCTTTTCTAACTTATTAGTTACTCAAAAGGGGAGGAAAAATATCTCCCCAAAACTTCAGTTTCACACAATGTCCTTGAGAGTCGAATTGGATTTATGTGCTGGCTTCTGGGGGACGTGGGGTGCTTGGCAGGGTGGACGTGGGGCAGGGGCCTGGGCTGCTCTGAGTGGCCCCATCCAGACTGTTGAAAATGTTTCTGAAAAGCAGGCTCAGCGCCTGTTTGGGTTCTTCTCTCCCTCGAATCCTCCCCGGTGGTGCAAGGTGGACACCTCGCTGAGAGGGGCTGACAGAGATCTGAGGGCAGTGGCTTGGGTGGAACCCCCACTGCCCCCTCCCGGCAGGAAGAAGCAGCAGACGGGCAGGTGGAAGCAGCTGCAATTCGAATTTACATCACCAACTGTCAGAAAGAGCAAGTGCCTCAGAGACTTACAACCAAATGCGTATCGTTGGAAAGAAGAAGAAAAAAATTAAACGAGGCTGTTAAACACGCGAATGATCCTCTGAGATTTCTGCATGATATTAATGCTGAAAGTGAGCTGGAGGTGCAGGATTCGTGGCTGGCAGGTGGGAACCTAGTGTTTTGCTTAGATTCTGATGGTCCAGTGTTCAGGGATGGCCAATTGGTGGGTTCTGTTGGATCGTTATTTTAATATGAGTTGGCCTTTGCTTTAATATGAATTTATACTAGATGAATTTGATATTTAAAGAAAACAGAGTCAAAGAAATTAGAGTCTTATACGAATTCAAGGCATACCATGTTTTACATCTGAGCTGAGAATTCTGATTGACTGAGAATCAACTGTTTGAAAACAAGGGGACTTGTTTCTTGTAAAAAAAAAAAACTTAATTATCGTCAGTAGCAGTTAGGAACGTCTGAGTGCCTGTTTAAGAGCCAATAATTGTCTTGGTGACAGGAAGAAGTAGTGTTTGTCCTCACAGATTTTCTAATACACCGGGGAATCTGGACTGTACACGTTAAAACATGGTGTAGACTCCTGGGCGGTCTGACTGCTCGAGGGAGTGGCCTGGAAAGGCCATCGGGGGCGGGAGCCTAGGACGCCAGGGTCAGGGACTCAGCCTGTGGCCTGTGAACTTTGTGACTTTGTCTGCCATCTTCAGTCACCTGTTGCAGAAGGAGCTTTGCTGCACATAAGCAAGCCTTTCAGATTTGACCACCAACAACATGCATGGGACATTTGCACGCTCTTTGTGTCCGTTTGTTTTAACAACAGAATTATCGAGGTGGAGTTCATGAGCCATAAAATTCCCCCCTTCAAAGTGTATAATTCACCAGTGTTTAGGATCGTCACAGAATCGTACAACATG
Organism: Galeopterus variegatus; assembly: GCF_000696425.1. Lineage (NCBI taxonomy): Eukaryota > Metazoa > Chordata > Mammalia > Dermoptera > Cynocephalidae > Galeopterus > Galeopterus variegatus. The sequence goes on along the minus strand of NW_007728293.1, from coordinate 181,956 downwards.
GTCATTATGGAGCTGCAGAGCATTTTCATCTCGCGTCTTTCCTGGCAAGAGACAAGGTTGTACCGTAGAGATCTCCTCTCTGACCATTTCAGCCTACAAAACTGGCAATTTCATATGTTCAAGCCTAATTTTCCTACTGTCACACATTTGTCTTAAAAACTCTTCTCCTGAAGGCTAGCATAAGATTTTTTCTGCACCTTATTTTAAGCCATCGAAAAGACTTGGGGTCAGGGAACTACATGTGCTGAGAGCAATTAAAGGGGACTATGGGTAGCCTGGGTTTGGGGGTGGGGTCAGATCTTTGAAAATCTGTTAAGTGGGACAATGACCTTGGGCCCTGTGCTATTTGGCTTCTAAAGGGAATGGACAGTAGGATCCCTGGGTGGAGGTTATTAGGACGCAGATTTCACTTTGATCCAACAATGAACTTTCTCATTATAGAGCTACCTAACCAATGAGTTATTACTGCGAAAGCTTGGGTGAAGGTGGAGGAACAGCTTCCTGCACTGGGTATTTAGCGAGAGGAGTGGTGTGCTGGCCTGTCTGGCCCCTGCTCACCTGTTCAAGTGCTCACCTGTCCAGGTACTCTTACAAGCACCCTACCCCCAGCATGCGCCCAGGCGGTTCCACACCAGGCACGTTGGCTGGCTGACACCGTTTGTCCATGTCTTTGTTCCCAAACCCTTCAAGGAGGCTGTTTGCCCTCTGGGGTCCCACAGGGCTGAGGATGGCAGAGCCCCTCTCAAGGCCTGTGTCCCATAGAGTCATGGGGCTTTGTCTCCCCTACTGGGCCCGGTGCTTCCTGAGGACAGGGCTGTGGCTGCCTTTCTTCTCTGCACCCCACCAGCCCACTCTGTGGGGACACAGGACACTGGAGGGTCTCAGTCGATGCCGAGACTAAGCAGTTTTGTGTGTGTATTTATACACAAATATACATATCTTTTATTCTGTATACACATGAAGGAAAATAATTCTGTAAGTTCGAATAAGCTGTATGAAATTGCTGCTCCTTATGTCAAGATACTTGAATATCAAGTGAAAGAAGCCAGTCTTAAAGGGCCTCATACTGTATGATGCCAGCCTTTTGATGTTCTGCAAAAGGCAAAACTATGGATACAGTAAAGCGATCGGTGATTGCCAGGGTTTGGCGGGCAGGAGTGATGAGCAGGCGGCGCACAGAGGATTTTGAGGGCAGTGAAACTACTCTGTAGATACTATAATGGTGGAAACTGTCATGATACAAGGGAACTTCAAAAAGGTCATGGAAAGATTCAGATTATCTTTTAATTCTATTTTTCCACAAGCGTTTTGAAGCACCCTCATACGTTTGTTAAAATCCGAAGAAACAGTAGAGCCTAATGTAAACTAGGGCCTTTCATGTAATGATAATGTGTCAGCAGTGGCTCATCGGTGTGACAGACACGCAAGAAGTTTATAACCGGGGAGGGCGGGGGCCTGGAGGGGGTTTCCAGGAACACTGTACTTTCTCTTTAGTTTTTCTGTAAACCTAAAGCTGCTTTGAATAATAAAGTATTAAGTTTAAACAGTGGTTGAATAAAGCAATTTCATATGATTCACCTTTCTCTGTTAGAATCTCTTAAGTAATAGCTTTATATGATTCAACACACCATAAAATTCACCACTTTAACACGTCCAGTTCAATGGTTTTCAGTATATCCAGACTTGTGCATCTATCGCCATAATCAATTTTAGAACGTTTTCATCACCCCTAAAGAAACTCCATATCCACTGACTAGCTCCCCCTGCCCCCCGCCTCCCCACCTGCCCTTGGCCCCTGGCCCCCGCCAATCTGCTTTCTGTTTCTATGGAGTTACCTGTTCTGGATATTTCATAGAAACGGAATCATACAATATGTGACCTTTTTAATGATTGGCTTCTTTCACTCAGCATAATGTTTTCAAGGTTCATTAATGTCCATTCATGAAATTAAAATCAATTTTTTATTTTAAGACATTTTTCAGATTTACAGAAAATGTGCGGAGATAGTACAGAGAGCTCTCCTGCCCTGTGCTCCATTTCTCTTATTATTAACATCTTGCATTCCTATAGTACATTTTTCAGAATTAGTGAGCCTATAAGGACAAATTATTGTTAACTGAAGTCCATGCCTTATTCAGATTTCCTTAGTTTTCCCTAATGCCCTCTTTCTGTTCCAGGACTCTGTGTAGGACAGCACATTACATTTAGTCGTCACGTTTCCTTGGGCTTCTCCCGGCTGTGACAGTGTCTCAGACTTGACTTGCTTCTGATGACATTGACAGTGTTGAGGAGAGCTGGCCAGGTGTTTCATAGAATGTCCCTCAGATAGGGTTTGTCTGCTGGTTTTCACGTGATTACTGGGGGCACGGGTTTTGGGGAGGAGGACCACAGAGGTGACGTGCCTTTCTTATCACATCACGTAATGTGACGTATCAGTGTGATGTGATGCTGGCTGCCTGTCGTTCCTTCAGGTTGGTGAGTGCGTTTCATTGTCTGCATGGGCTGCGTTTTATTCCTCCGTTCAGCAGCTGATGGACACTTGGTTTGTCTCCGCTATTTGGCTGTTATGAATAATGCTGCTATGCACACTCGTGTATATATTTTTGTGTGGACATGTGTTTTCAGTTCTTTTAAGTTATACGCCCAGCAGTGGACTTGCAGGATCATATGGTAACTTTGTGTTTAACATTTTTGGGGCCTGCCAAACTTTTCCAAAGGCACTGCACCATTGCATTCCCACCAACAGTACATGAGGGTCCAATTTTCCACATCCTCGCCAACATTTGTTATTATCTGTCTTTTTGATAGATTGTGTTGTTTTTAAAAGAGCCAGGTCTAACTCTTTGGAGTCACTCCCTGGCATTTCTGAGTGTTACATGAGTCCTTTGGCTGCTTTCTTGAGGCTTCAGAGGTTTAGCTGGGTCACATCTGTCTTCCATCGCCTAGAAGCAGCAGCTAGCGGGTCTGTGCTGTGGCAGGGGGTGCGGGGAGGGCTGGCAGTGGTGGTCCCCCTCAGCAGCGTTTTCAGAGTCTCCTGCTCATCTGTCTCTTTTAGCCCACAGGACTCTTTGGAAGGTACAATTGTGCATTGGTGTCCCCAGTCTAAAGCCACAATTCCTTTTCCTGTGACATTAATGGTACTCCCCCTTACACTCCAACCTCTTTCTTGACATTGTTTCTATGCAGATATCTTCTTTCCTCAAATATCTGGGCTTTGATTATTTTTACTAAGTTAGTTTGTAGATGGTATTAGCCAAAGAGTTTAGAACTGAGAAACCTGTAGGCCCATGTAAGGGAAATGGCAGCACCCAAGATAGAACAGAGATTCCATTTGCAGAGGGAATTTGAAATCTGTGCCAGGCCAGAAGTGGCTGAGCTGAAGTATTGCTCTTAAATTGTTTAAGGGAGTAGGAAGAATGCAGCAGGGTCAGGAAAAATTAATGACCTTCCACGAATGGCTGGTGATGGAAAGCAGATAAGTGACCCGTGAATAAACACCGGGAATTAATTCTGGAGCTGCTGGGAAGGAGTAAACCTAAAGAATCAGCAAGAAAAGGCACAGTGGTCTCATTTGTTGCCATGGACTTGGAGGCAGGGACCGCTTTCTGTCTGAGGCCAGGACACTGTGAGCATTTAGGGAGACTGTTCTCTTCAAAGGTCTTGAGAGGATCCTTCTGCCATGTTGGTGGCCAACTTCAGTTTTCTTCCTCCTTTGCCTGTTTCTCAGGAAAAAGTGGTAGTTCAGTATCATTTATATAATAAGGCTTCACATTCTAAAAGAGTGTTGTCAAGTTTTTTTCTTAATTACAAAAAATATATATGAAATCCTGGTGTCAGGACATGGAAAAGGCCCCAACAGTCATTGTCCTTTGTTTGGAGGCTTTTTTTGAAATCTGAATTACCATAAGGAAAAATGTGGCCATAATGGAAATACACGGTATTGGCTGGCTAATGTTTAGCATTCCTTCTACTTGAGAAGGTTCTGATTTTGAGCAAGGATCTTTGGATTTGAAGTCCAGCGGACATTGCCAGTTGGGGTAGAGGAGGAGTCATGAGGAAAAAGGTGCGGGGGCTCAGGGCCTGCGCAGGTTGCTCTGCAGGGAGGGAGGCCCACGGTGAGGCCTTGGGGTGGGGCTGGGGTGGGGGAGGCAGGCCTTGCTGTTGACTGAGCATTTCACAGGCAGGGAGCTGCATGTGCGAAATGCTTGTGATGTCACAGAG
>NW_007728293.1:176335-177335 GCF_000696425.1 Galeopterus variegatus | reverse complement strand
AGGGCCTGCGCAGGTTGCTCTGCAGGGAGGGAGGCCCACGGTGAGGCCTTGGGGTGGGGCTGGGGTGGGGGAGGCAGGCCTTGCTGTTGACTGAGCATTTCACAGGCAGGGAGCTGCATGTGCGAAATGCTTGTGATGTCACAGAGTTACCCAGCATCCATGAGTAAAAAAGTCATGGAAGCTTCACCTGGTCAAAATAAACTAACAGGATTTGAAATACAAGTAAGTTATTCATGTCTTCGAAATTCTAGTTTCATTCCAGTGTTTTTGACTCCTGGCAAGAACGTGGAAGAATTCCAGGTGCCAAAATGCTAAATGTCTGAGGAAATGCATTTCCGTGATTAGATCAGGATTGCATCAGCTCCCAGGAGCAGAATCACCCTCCCTCCCTCCTTGTTCCTCTCCTGAGTGGGCTCTGTTGCAGCCAAGACATGACTTCACAAACGTCCCAGAAGCTGCTGGGCTTCCTGAAGTCCTTTTCAAGACTTTGGTTTCTCAGAGCCTCTGCATACAGACAACGTAATTACACAATTAAGAGATGTTGAGAATTGCCCGGCACTCAGTTCTAGATCCCGCCATAGCCTAAGCCAGCAGCCAGTGCTCTGCAGCTGCCTTCGCCTCTCCCCCAGCAGGGAACGAAGTGTACCGCGCCCCTCCCCCGAGGGGACCACATGTGGTGGTCTCATCCTCAGTCCCCTTCATGATCCTGTGCGAGGTAGAGACTGCTGCACCCTGGATTTCCCCTCCTCTGTCACATGGGGGATGGCAACACTGTCCCACTGCCAGCTTGAAACTAAATGCCAGGTGTGGGGTGAGGTGTGGAGCCTGGTGCTGGATGATGACACAACCTCACTTCTGTTCCTAGCATGACGGTCCCTTTGGCCATTTCCCAATCCCAGATGCAGTCATGACACCAAATACTACATTAGGGCAGTAGAAATATATATATATATATATTTTTGTCTTTTTTCCGTGTCCGGCAACGGATCGCAACCCTCAG
>NW_007728293.1:170779-174963 GCF_000696425.1 Galeopterus variegatus | reverse complement strand
GGGCAGGAGGCTGCCTTTCCAGGAGTGAGACTCTCACTGAGATCTCCTAAGACTCTCTGGGAATCCGTGGAGCTGCCATCTGCGGCTGCAAGGGAGCCATCAGGAGGGTAGACCTGACTGGGTGGGAGGACAGAACTGCCTTCTTGCAGACCCCTTGTTAAGTAAAGACCCTTCTGGTTACGAGTTTTCTGTCACACGGAGAGCCCCAAACACCCTTACTGCTGGGAGTGAATGGAATTGTATTTTCATATATCTCTCAGAAATTTAGTGTCATTCTGGTGCTGGAGTTACTGAACAAAGTCAAAGCTTATTGGAGGCAGAAACTCTCGGCAAATACATGTGAGATATTGTCATGTGATGCCTGACTGGAAACATAATATTTGCCAAGTTACAAGATGACCCAGTGAGCTGCGGTTAGACTTGTTAGTAGCTGAGTTCTTAGCTTGTGAACCTGGAGCTGGTATGCTTCCGTGAGCTTGGTGTCTGCCCCCTTCCTCTCTCCCAGGGCTGGCTGTGACCAAGGTGGCCCTGGTGATGGAACCTGGCCCAGCCGACAGGGGTGCAGGCACCCGGGCCACAGGCTGTCACACAGCCTGTCGCGTTCGGGGAACAACAGCCTGTGTTCTTTCAGTTTGCTAGGAACTCTCCAGAGAGATTTTGTCATCTTTTTCTGTGAGAGCCCCCCCCTTTTTTTTAACATTTGAAAAAATTGTGGTTATATATACATGAAATCGATCATCTGAACCATTTTAAACTGTACAGTTCAGTGGCATTATGTGTGCTCACGTTGCTGTGCAGCCGTCACCACCATCCATCTCCAGAACTTCCCTCATCTTGCAAAACTGCGCCTCTGTCCCCCATGAACAACGTCCGCTTCTCCCCTCCCGTGTCCCAGGGAGCCACCTTTCTACTTTCCGTCTCTATGGATTTGACCGTAGCAGGCACCTCATCTGTGAAGGCTTTTTGAAAATCAGATTTCTTAACTGTCGGGACAGGTGAAAGCACAGAGGAGGATTTGGGGACAGTTTAGAGAAGAAACCCATTGGAGGTTAGAGGTAGTTCCCGGGAAGCAGAGCTCGTGCCCTTGGGGGACTTTCTATGCAGCAGTAAAGTGCAGCGCTGCATTTGGCTAATACGGCCGTTCTGAATTGAGTCCCTGCTTCCTCGCGCCATGTGTATTCCTGCCTTCCCATGCCAACTAGAGGTACCCGCTTTGTCACAACTGATGTCGTATTTGTAACTACCAGTGGATCCTGGGCAGCAGGAGTAATTCAGTCTCCTCCTTGGACAGCTTCGGCCACTGAGTCTCAAGAAGGCAAAGGCCTCCTGCGTTTTCAGCTGGAGCAGCAGAAAAAGAATTCTACTCTGTTTTTATTGATTAGCAAAGCCAGAGTCTTTTTGTCTCTTCTCTGGACCAAGGAGAAAAAGGAGACAAAGTCTTTTCAGCGTGATTTATTCCAAAGAATAAAAAACTGCTCAACCTGTATCAAGTGTGAATCGTGTTACTGGTGCATTTGAAGGCTTTTAGGCAGACGTTGACATCCGATAGCTTTTTGCAGTCATTTTAAATTTTAAGAAACGTGTTTTTTTTTTTTTTTCCTTTTTGTCTTTTTTACTGACCAGTAATGGGATCGCAACCCTCGGTGTCGCGCCTGCACTGGGGACCGGCAACGAGATTGCAACCCTCGGTGTTGCGCCCGTACTGCGCTCAGCCAGTGAGCGGGAACCGGTCTCCACATGGGATCCGAACCCTTGGCGGGAGTGCTGCCGCACTCACAAGCGGCGCACTCTCCAGTGCGCCACCGGGCCGGCCCAAGAAACATGTTTTTTTTTTTAAATTAGTATACCGTTTTATGCTTTTTGCTGGCCTATCTCATAAGTATTCCTAATCCAAATTTATGATCTCAAAATAAAATCAGCTAAAGATCGAATTATTCTATTAACTCTAATACAATATAGAAAATAGAATATTACAGAAATATTACATTTAAAAATTCCTTGAAGAATAGAATTATAAGTGATAAATTAGAAATATCCTAAATCTTCACCTATTGTATGTTTGCTGGATTTAATAATTTTTTTCTGAAAAACTTAACTTTCACATTTTTTCAAATACAAATACTTTGCTTTGAATTCAGAAGAAAGTGTGACGTGGAAGAATAATTTTAGGTGTACAGAAAAGTTGCAAAAATAGTGCAATTTCATATACCCTTTACTTAGTTGCCCCAAATGTTAGTATCTTACTTAAATCAAGGTGGTACATTTATCAAAACCAGAAGGTATCATTNAGTGAGCGGGAACCGGTCTCCACATGGGATCCGAACCCTTGGCGGGAGTGCTGCCGCACTCTCAAGCGGCGCACTCTCCAGTGCGCCACCGGGCCGGCCCAAGAAACATGGTTTTTTTTAAAAATTAGTATACCATTTTATGCTTTTTGCTGGCCTATCTCATAAGTATTCCTAATCCAAATTTATGATCTCAAAATAATATCAGCTAAAGATCGAATTATTCTATTAACTCTAATACAATATAGAAAATAGAATATTACAGAAATATTACCACTAAAAATTCCTTGAAGAATAGAATTATAAGTGATAAATTAGAAATATCCTAAATTTTCACCTATTGTATGTTTGCTGGATTTAATAATTTTTTTCTGAAAAACTTAACTTACACATTTTTTCAAATACAAATACTTTTCTTTGAATTCAGAGGAAAGTGTGACGTGGCAGAATAATTTTAGGTGTACAGAAAAGTTGCAAAAATAGTGCAATTTCATATACCCTTTACTTAGTTGCCCCAAATGTTAGTATCTTACTTAAATCAAGGTGGTACATTTATCAAAACCAGAAGGTATCATTGGTGTGATACTGTTACCAGGAGGTAGGATTGAGGGCAGGAATAGAGCTGGGCCCAGCAAGGCCAGATCCCTTTCTTTGCCCCAAGAATTTGTTTGGGAACCTCATTTATAGCAAATGAATGACAGCATTCTTGAATATTTTTCTATTGTTCTATTTTAAGTTGTTTCCATCATTCCATATTTCTAAAGTATTACATATTTTATGTATTTAATATAAAGCCAACTTCCTTTGAATATGGTGTCTCTCTGTGCTCAAAGTTATTTCTTGAGGTATCAATTTAAAACATGATTTTTTTTTTTTTTGTCCTTTTTGAGACCGGCCGCCCTGTGCTCAGCCAGTGAGGGTGGTGAGCGCACCGGTCATCACTATATAGGATCCGAACCCGCGGCGGGAGCACTACTGCGCTCTCAGCGCCACACTCTCCCGAGTGCGCCACGGGCTCGGCCCTAAAAAGTGATTTTTAATTGTGGTAAAAAANCACTCTCCCGAGTGCGCCACGGGCTCGGCCCTAAAAAGTGATTTTTAATTGTGGTAAAAAATGTATAACATAAAGTTTGCCACCGTAACCACTTTCAAGTGTACAGTTCAGTAGCATTAACTGTATTGACATGGTTGTGCAACTAGCACTACCATCTGTCGCTAGAACTTTTCCATTTTGCAAAACCAGAACTCTGTCCCTGTTAAACAACAGCTTCTCCTCCCCGTCCCCAGCCCCTGGCAACCACTTCACTTTCTGTCTCTACGAATCTGACTGTTCTAGGTATCACTGCATAATGAGTGGAATCGTACAGCATTTTGTGGGTGTGACTGGCTTATTTCCCTTAGCATAAAGTCTTCAAGGCTCATGCGTGTTGTAGCATACAAAGGGGTTTTCTTTTTTAAGGCTGAGTAACATTCCATTATATGAATACACTGCCTTCCGTCTATCCCTTCATCTGCTGGTGGACACTTGGGTTGCTTCTACCCTTCGGCCGTTGTGAATAGTGTCCTATGAGCGTGGGTGTGCAATATCTCCTCAAGACCCTGCTGTCAGCCGTTTCGGAAATACACCCAGAANGCATTTTGTGGGTGTGACTGGCTTATTTCCCTTAGCATAAAGTCTTCAAGGCTCATGCGTGCTGTAGCATACAAGGGGGTTTTCTTTTTTAAGGCTGAATAACATTCCATTATAGGAATATACTGCCTTCTGTCTATCCATCCATCCGTTGGTGGACACTTGGGTTGCTTCTACCCTTCGGCCGTTGTGAATAGTGTCCTACGAACGTGGGTGTGCAATATCTCCTCAAGACCCTGCTGTCAGCCGTTTCGGAAATACACCCAGAA
>NW_007728293.1:160899-170065 GCF_000696425.1 Galeopterus variegatus | reverse complement strand
CGTGGGTGTGCAATATCTCCTCAAGACCCTGCTGTCAGCCGTTTCGGAAATACACCCAGAAGTGGGATTGCTGGATCGTGTGGTAGTTCTGTCTGAGGAATCTTCACGTTTCTCCAGCAGCTGCACCATTTTATGTTTCCATGAATAGCAGGAATGGGGTTCCAGCCTGGACAAAACTGGTTGTTTCTGGTTTTTGTTTTTTCCTCTTTGGATAGTGGCCATCCGAATTGGTGTTAAGTTGGTATCTCACTGTGGTTTTGATCTGCACTTCCCTAATGATGAGCGGTGTTGAGCATCCTTTCATGTGTTTATTGGCCATTCGTATGTCTTCCCTGGAGGAATGTCTAGTGCAAGTCCTTTGCCCGTCTTTTAATTGGGTTATTTATTTTTATTGTTGAATTGTAGGCGTTCTTAACATAGTCTGGATGTTAACCCCTTAATCAGCTATACGGTTTGCAAATATCTTCTCCCATTGTGTGGGCTGCCTTTTCATTCTGTTGGTTGTTTCCTTTGCTGGGCAGAAGTTTTTAAGGTTGATGTTGTCCTATTTGTTTATTGTTGCTTTTGTTACCTGTACCTTTGGTGTCATGTCTCAAAGCGTATCTTAAGCATAGACTTCCATATGTAAAATTAATACATCTCCAAGATATTTGGGGGTGCAGATGTCAGTAGTAATAAGAATATGGCCAGGTATTTGCAAGTAGTTTGATAAATGTGGCCAGATTCCCTCCAGCACCCACTCATCAGTTGACTCTCCAGTCCAAAGTGTCTGAGATGGCCTATTTCAGTGGTGTGCATTGCCAGCGCTAGGCACTGACACTGAAAAATGGTTCTTTTCTGCTAAATCGACAGGTTAAAAATAATGAGCATCACAATGTTTAAAAAAATAGTAGGTGATTTGAAAAAAAAGCACGGTGTTTCTTTTCTTTTGAAGGGAATAGTTTCCCAACAAATTAAAATCCACGGATGGAATGGGAGAAAAAGCCAGATCTTTCCTACAGTTAAGGATGGGAGCCTGCAAGGAAAGCAGGCTCAATCTTCATTCCCTTTAAAATGGAAACTAGCTGATTTGCAGTCGGTGTGTGCTGTGGGTTAACACTGATGGGTGTGCAGTACTGGGTTTCGCATTAGCCTGCGCCTCTCTGGAAGTGCCGCCTAAGACGCAGCTGTGTGGGGGGCATACAACATGAACCCCAGTACTGGGATGCACAGATTTGACTCTCGTTACCCCGGCTGGGAGATTCTAAGACAGATGACTGGGGGGAGGAAAAGCAATTAGAAAGCAATTTTAATTTTCTCATCAGAGAGAAATTCTATAGGTTGTTTTTGGCAAAGCAGTGTGTTGCGTTAGCCCCTGTGGACTCTGGTGCTCTGTAAATTAAAGAGTTTTGGGTCATTGTGGTTTCTTCTTAAATTCCTCTTGTTGGCTCGATGCTGACAACAGCCGGATCTTCCACAGTGTACTGATTTGGGGTGATGGAAGGGAAACTTTCCTTTCTGGTCAGCAGACTTTTTAACTGTCCAAGGTGTCAGTTTTATGTGTTTTCATAATGAAAATATAAGGTGTTTACATTTCAGGGAATTTGAGTCACTTTTCTTAATTGGCACCCTCCACTTGAAATCTCAGTGCTGTTTCTTTTGGCTCTATCGAATGTTTTAAAATCCCAGTGGAGCTCATTTTGGGTAATCTCTTAAAATATGACCTTAATTTTATTTGTTATTAATATCAATTTTGAAGCAACAGTGGAGAAATGTTGGATTTATTTTAAACATCTTTTTTGGGGGATTAATATTGTTTATTTCCCCATGATGATGGTGTGCTCCTTGATTCTATGTAAACATCCCTTCTTGTAGGGTAAGTACTGGTATATCCCTCCCTTCTGGGTCATCGTTTTGGAGATTAAATAAGTTAACAGTTATAAGGTCCTTAGGACCAGAGCATGGCTTGCAGAAAGTGCTGGACTGGTGTTTGTTAAAATAATTTCTATTAACCCTGTTGTAGTCCTTGTTAAAAAGTCATTGAAAAGTTACATTTTTCCTCACTATTATATTTTAAAGGCCGTCTGAGTTTGTGTAGTTAGGAGATGTTGTGATGGGTGTTTTCTTGTATCAGTTGCTACTGAAGATGTTACGCCGCATATGCCGTGGGTGCCTCAGGGGCTACATCTCCAAAGCACACTTGTCCCCCTCTCTCCTTCGAGCCCCTCATGGCATGGACAGTGTCCTGGACATCCACCTGTGACCCAAGAGGGAAGCCAGGGACATGCTCTCGGATGGCCCCTCCTCACCCCACCCCCACTGGTAATGCGGCCCTGTCGCTCGCCTCTGCAGACTGATGTTGCGTTCTGCTCCCGTCTCATCCACCCTTTCCTCATTGTGGGCTTTTGCGTGACGGCATTTGCAGTTTCTCATCACAGTTAGTTCTGTCACAAACCCTGGGTGTTTCCCTGAAGACCACACGTATTCTCTTTTTCCTTTTATTCTGGCCCCTTACCAACCCCCCCAACCCCCACGAGACAGCGCATGTGGGGTGGGCAGGGCTGACTGGACACCCCTGAGACTGTCTACCCCATGGAGACATGCTGCAGGAGGCTCTCCACTCACCTCAGGGCATTCTCGGGTCCCCTGGGAAGAGACTGCTTCCTCATGGAGGGTAGATTTCAGGAATCTGGGACACTGGCCCCTTTTAGGCATTACAGTGAGTGGGAAATGCCTGGTTTCCTGCAGAGGAGGCCCTAGTTTAGCCTCTCAGAAAGGTGACTTCATTGACTCACTTTTGATCCCTTCTGTTTGCACATCACCTTTTCCAGCTGTTTGTTTTCTGTTTTATGATCGTGCAGAATTCCACCTCACTGATAATGAAAGAAACTCAAGGGTTAACATGATGGTGTCCTAAAAGAAATCGGGTAGGGCAGCCACTCTGCAGGGAGGGTCTGGGGGCTGTGTGCTGCTGGTAGGTTGGGGAGGAAAAAAGTGTGTGCTGGACCCTAAGAATGTGCGGGGAAGGGGCTGTTGACTTGCAATAAATGGCTTCCTGTTTAGCATTAAACACAATTATGCAGATTTCTCACTTTCATGGATTTCACATGGTGTTATAAACCCACCCAATTTATCTCTCTTGATTAAAAAAAAAAAATAGATGAAATGCAGTGAGGAGTTGGTGTTTAATGGGGACTGAGTTTGAGCTTTGCAGGATGAAAGGAGCTTGGGGTGTGGGTGGTGGGGAGGGTTGCACGCGGTTGTGAGTGCACTTAATGCCCCTGAACTGCACACTTAGTAATGGTTAAAACAGCAAATCCTATGGTATGTGCTGACCACAATTAGAACAAAAAAGGCCTTCTAACTGGGTTAGAAGCCGTCTAGCGCTGGAGCCTGGACGTTCGACAGTCCCTGGTGCTTCTCACACTGTCAGGGGTAAAGAACTACTGGGTTTTCCCGCCAATCATTGCAAACCAATAGTTTTCTAAAATACCAGAAGGATTAATAGAAAAATAAAGATGAAAAAGATAGATGAAATTCATTTAGTAATGCAAAGACTATTGACTATGGCTTAAGGGAAAAACATCAGACAACAAAATGGTAGCATCCTAGGGACTTAAACTACATGAACGGAGGGGGCAGTCGGGTTGTGGGGAAGGGACAGCTGTGGCATATCAGAGACCTGAGGGGCGTCCTCGGGCTGCAGTTGGAGGTAGCTGAGACTGTCCACATACAGTGGAGCTGTGGTGATTTTGGTGGCAGCCCTACAACTGTGTGCCAGTGAGAAGGCCGCAGACTGCAGAGCCGTCTCTAGGGTTTCTTCTTCCCTGAAGGTTGCTGTGCAGAGACCTTGTTCTGTGGGTCAGGGTACATTTTCCTCGTGAGCTGGCAGTGTGTTGTCGCAGACGTCCCAGCTTGGCACCAGGGAGGAGCTGCAGACACGTCCAGCTGTGTGCGGGCCCTCCCTGTAGCCCCTGTCACCGGCAGGCCTCGGCTCCCCCAGCCTTACCGTCCTCCTGCAGCGGAGCCGAGACCGCTGCCCGGCCGCAGGAGCTTGGGGGACGCCAGCGCCTCTCAGGGTTTTGCTGTGGTTTGAAAACCCTCCCTCTGAGTTTAACTTCATGGTGCCTGCTCAGCAATTATTTGGTTTTTCTTTTTTTCAAAAAATTCTCTTCAAATAAGCACTGTTTTTGCTTCTTCATTAATAATAGTTTCTTAAAACCAGCAATTCAGAGTTGCACATAAATCTAGTCTGTAATTTTCCACATTTTCTTTAATATGCAGTCTTCTACTGGGATCTAGAATTTCCCAGGAAAGGCTCTACTCTTAGCTCTTAGAGAAAAGAAAAGAGCATGCTGGTCGGCTCCCCTTCTCAGTTCTTGGACTTTATCCTCAATTTCTTCAAATTCAGTTGAATTTCCATTTTCTCCTCTGAAAAGTATGATTTTTGCTCCCTCCCCTCTCTGTTCATGTACCATGTGGAGGGAGAGTTTGTGGTCTTTTGAAACAGAAAAAATATTTTGGAGTGTGTGCGGCGTGTTTGTGTACATGTGTTGTGTGTGTTGTATTTAACCTTATTGTGCCTGCTCAGCAATTATCACTGTTTCTTTCAAAAAATTCTGTTCAAATAAGCATTGTTTTTGCTTCATTAATAATAATTTCTGTGTTTTGTGTGTGTGTGGTGTGTGTTGTGTGTGGCATGTGTTTGTGTATATGGCATATGTGTATCGTGTGTGTTTGTAGCGTGTGTGTGTGTTGTGTATGTATTGTGTGTATGTGTTTTGTGTGTGTGGTGTATTATGTGTGTGGTGTGTGTGTTTGTGCATATGGCATATGTGATGCGTGTGTTGTGTGTGGGTTTGTGTAGTGTGTATGTTGTATATGTGTTGTGTATTGTGCGTCTGTGTGTTGGTGTTGTATATGTGTTGTGTATGTTGTGTGTCAGTGTGGTGTGTGTATGTGTGTGGTGTGTGTTGTAGGTTGTGTGTGTGTGGTGTGCGTGTTGTGTGCACATGTGTGCGTATGTTCTGCAGCTGTGTGCTTAGGAGCCGTCCCAGGCAGCAAGACATATTAATGCAATGAGTGATGGGCGGTTTGCTTTTTCTCTTTTTGGAGACTTTGCCTCACGACCTGGAACAGAGGCCCCTAAAGCCATGAGTGGCATCAGACATGGGAAGCCCTCAGAGGCCAGTGAGGGAGCGTGACAAGCCAGGGCTGTCAGACTGTGGAGACGAGATTGTCAGCCCGGCGGGGATGCTCGTGTGTCTGGCTGCCCTACACCCTTGTGTCTTCCTGTAGGGTTGGCGGCCACTCTGCGTGCCCAGAGGAAGCCTCCTGGCGATCTCAGGGTAAGGCACGATGCTGTGGCACTGGGCTTCAACTCTGCTTGGGCCACCATCTGCCTCCATCTCCCCAGAGGGAAGCGGGAAGGAAACAGGAGGGTTCTGGCTCGGGGGCGCCTTCCGCACGGTGGCCTAGAGCAAGACCTCCCTCTTTGCCCCCAGGCCTCGCCTTCCCTTATGGATGGAACCCGCCTGACCAGGACGTTCTTGGGCCCTTGGCTTTCAGAGTGGTGCAGTCCCCTCCATGTGGACTCGTAGGTATCCTTGGGTCAATCGAATGACAGAATTGAGTTAGGAGAACTCTGAGGTTCCGATCTGAGGACCTTCGTCACTCCAGTATCGTCTTCTTATTCCCTGCCACCAAATCTGGCTTCAGGTTGGAAAAGGTTGCACAACGCTGTTCCAGGTAGCGACTCCTACCCGTTTTCGGACAGTTCGCTTTTTGTGGTGGTTGTTCCTTTGAATATCTAAAACCACTCTCCTTTAAAAATATTTCAACTATCTACTGGTGGTGTTTTTGGAAAGCAAATGGATTTTGTTTTGAAAATGCAGCCATATCCCTTTAAATACATGAAATAAGCAAGGGCATTTTATTGCCACGTCGGTCTTAGGCGACCTCGGTCTGAGGTATTTTTATGGGGTCCTGGTAAACCTGCTCTGGAAGCCGACCGCGCTTGTTTTATTCCTCTTTGTCTGCAGAGTGGCTTGAACTCTCACAGGGAAGGGGTGGCTCGTTCCTTCTGGGACACTGAGAAGGTGGGGAACCCTATTCGTGGGGAATGAGCCCATGACCTGGCTGTGGGGGTTGGTTTAGGAGAAAGTCGTTATTGTTACCTGTGCAGAAAATACTTAGGTTGGGGTTGTTTATTTTACAAGTGCCTGCCTTTAAAATACTCCATGGAAAAATCTGAAGGGTAGAAACTGGGCTTCATTTTGAACTTGAGAAGAAAAACCAATGAATCAGCCTCTCAGGGCACAAGCACCCCAGCAGTCTAGTTTCCGTTTATCTTGGGGGGCTTTGATGCATGGTGACTGGAGGACTGGAGCGGCCCCCCAACCCGGCTCTCTTGGGCGGGCAGAGCCAGGCAGCCAGCAGGCTGGTGGGCGTCTGGCGTCTGCGCCCTCCCACGCCTGCTTGCCAGGCAGGGCCTGCGCGCAGCTCCTTCCAGGAAGGGTGCAGAGAAAATCCTGTTGCCTTCTAGAAGTGGCAGTTTTTTTTGTTTTTTTTTTTTCCTTTTTGTCTTTTTTCGTGACCGGCAATGGGATCGCAACCCTTGGTGTCGCGCCCGCACCGCGCTCAACCAGTGAGCGGACTGGTCTCTATATGGGATCCAAACCCTCGGCGGGAACGCCGCCGCGCTCCCAAGCGCTGCACTCTACCGAGTGCACCACCAGGCCGGCCCATGAAGTGGCAGTTTTAATTTTCCATACATTTATACTCAAGGGGAGAATGTGCTTTTTTTCTTTTTGTGACTTTTGAGTATTCAGGGGTTTTTTTCTTTATTTTTTTTTTACTGTGATAAAATATACAAGGGTACTTTGAAAAGTTCATGGCAAGATTCGTACTGTCTTTTAATTCTATTTTTCCAAGAACTTTTCAAAGTACCCCAGTACCTATCATAACATTTACCATCTTAACCATTTCCAGTGCACAGCCACTGCCACCATCCAGCTCCAGGACTTTTCCACCTTCCCAAGCTGAAACTCTGTCCCTGTTAAACACTAACTCTGCATGTCATCTTCCCTAGCCGCTGACAACCCCCACTCTACCTTCTGTCTCTATGCCTCTGACTGCTCCGGGGACCTCGTGAATGTGGAATCATGCAGTGTTTGTCCTTTTGTGACTGGCTTATTTCACTCAGCATAGTGTCTTCAGGTTCATCCGTGGTGTGGCGTGTGTCAGAGTTTCCTTCCTGAGTAATGTGGTCTTTACATGGTCATTTGTTTTGCCCATGCAGATAACACATGAAGGTGTTCGTATGTTAACTCATGCTGGGGAGCGAGGTCATAGCGAGTTCAACAGTGCTCTTTCACTGTCACCTCAGGTGACACTTAAGGAATATCGTGGCTCCCAAAGTGTTGGCTGCATCCCAGCGAGGGCCCGCAGGATCTCATGGGGGTGGGTCGCTCGGGCTGGGCCCTGATGTGGCGGGCCTGGTCCCAGAGATTCAGGAGGTCCCCAGCATAGACATCAGCAGTGACACCCAGCTCAGCCCTGAGCTGCTTTCGAGGTCTGTTTTCAGGAGCGGCCTGAGGTTTGGGAAGGCCTTGACTCCTACCAGGACAGTAGGGTGGGCTTGGAGAGAGTTGATCATTTTGTGATACCTAGTGATAGAAAATTGAGCATTCTGCTTTGGTTAAAAAACGAGATGTTTCTCCTCTGCAGGAAAGAATTCGGAAACTTGTGAAGTAACTGTTTCTCACTGCTTCCTTTCCCCTGCTGTGGGGGTCCTAGTCTTATGCACAGAAGGCCGAGTCAGCCGCATGGAGGTTTTGTGTCTGTCTCGTGGTGCAGAAAGTGCGGTGGCAGAAGGTCCTGGTCTGCCACCTGAGCAGGTGGCGCCCTTGTCAGTTTTCTCGTCTCCCTGAGCCTCGGTTTCTGCATCTGAAAAGTGGGAATGTCACCACTGTGCAGATTAAAGCTTTGGGACTTGAGTGAGTTGAGGGAGCAGTTCTGAGCAGGAGCCTTTAGTTCTCTGGCTGAGGAGACTGGTCCCCGCTTGCATCCGGCGCAGGCACATGACCTGATTCACAGAGGAGCTGTGGAAAAATAGACAAAGCTCCTCCCGGGCCTTGGGTTTAGAAACGTCAGAGCATTTTTATTTTTAATCCCCAGTAGAAGGCAGGTAATGTACTGAGCTATCCTTTAAATGACCCAGCGTGTTTTCTTCTATTGGAGAACAAAGATTTTAGTTCTAAATGGGGACGGGGAATAAACTGGTATGGCATTGCAGGTTTGGTTACACTTGAGGTGACTGGTAAACTGTCATTGTCTCCTAGCTGTGGGTATTTTGTGACTTCCCACAGGTATCTGAAACATTCGCAAACTGCTGACCCATAGGTTGGCATTTCCAATGGGTGCAGTTGGATATCTAGTATAATTTGTACTAGATATACTATATAATTTGTATACGACATATACCATATGATTTATACTGTACCTATTTGTAGTATAGTTTGTATTTCAGAAGGACACAGGTGGGCTGCCGAGTAAAACCGTTTTATGAGACAGCTCTTTCTCTAGAGCCGAGCTGGGCCCCCTCGCTCGGCCCTGGTCTGGTCAGCAGGCAGAGGGGGTCCCCGGGCAGCTTCCTGGTTGAATGCAATAAAAACCCTCCAACTTTTTTTATCTGCCCCGAAAAGGGGTTTACAAGCATGTAAATATTACCTGATTAAATAGTGTATTTTTTAACTCCAAGAGTTTTGCTTTAACTAATAATGGATTCCCTTTTTAAAAACAGATGTGCATTCTTGCCTTATAAATTTTTTTTTCCTTCCAAATAAGGACATAAGTTTATTCTGTTTTCACAGAATAAAGATGCAAAATAGGTCTAATTGTCAAGACAATTGTGGGGACATGTGAGAGACCAGCAGGGAAGAGGGGGTGCTGGCGTGAAGTCCCTTCAGGGTTTCTTTGGAGGGGTGACCCCCAGCCATCGTCTTGCCCACCGCCCATGGGAACCTGCCCCCCAAGTGGGGGAGAGTCCTCCGGGGTCCCACCCTGGGTCACTCTCAGTGACCTCACTCTTCTGGGTGTGGTGCTTTTCAAGCTTGCCTGGGCTGCTTTTTTTTTTTGTCTTTTTCCGTGTCTGGCAACGGATCGCAACCCTCAGTGTTGCCCCCGT
>NW_007728293.1:149118-159899 GCF_000696425.1 Galeopterus variegatus | reverse complement strand
GGGATCCGAACCCTCGGACGGGAGCGCCGCCGCGCTTCCCAAGCGGCGCACTATCCAGTGCGCCACCGGGCCGGCCCTTGGGCTGCTTTTGAAAGGTTCTTTTCTTTTTTTTTTTTCCCTTTTTGTCTTTTTTACTGACCGGTAACAGGATCGCAACCCTCGGTGTCGCGCCCGCGCCTCGCTCAGCCAGTGAGTGGGAACTGGTCTCCACGTGGGATCCGAACCCTCGGCGGGAGCACCGCCGTACTCCCAAGCGGCGCACTCTCCAGTGCACCACCGGGCCGGCCCTGAAAGGTTCTTTTCTGCTCAGGCATCTCTCTCATCTAGCATGCCCCAGTGCACGGGCAGCACCCCTTCCCCATCGGGCTCTCTCCTGTCTCCCCATGTGGGCCAAGGGCTTGCCCCCTCACCTTTGGGGCATGTGCAAGTGACTGCAGGAAGGAAAGACCCCAGGCCATGGCCTCAGCCTTCCTGGTCCCCCCCGCCCCATGGGGTGGGCATGGACAGTGCAGGACGAGCTCCCCCGCCAGTGAATCCACGTAGCCTGCCTGTGCCAAGCCAGTAGAGCCTCTTGGCCTTTGCCCTTTATCATCTCCTAGGGGAGCCCTGTCTTGGGCCACGTGTCTGCTGTTGCTGCCTCTGGCTCAAGGTGTTGGCGGGAGGCGAGGCCCAGCTGGGTCTGGGCTGTGCTGCTTCTCTCAGGCCCCAGCTTTGAAATAAAGGCTTATCTGGAGCCAGGTAGAGGATGTGTGTGGTGGCCCCGTATGCCCTACCCTCTCCTACTTGCTTTCTGTTGCTCAGCACTTTAAAACTAATCTCTCTGTCAGTGGATCCAGTTGGTTTGAGGCTGGGATTCTTTTGGTTTCTAAGTACTTATAGATTGATGCTAAATTACCAAGGTTGCATTCACAGGTCAGGCATAGATTTCATGCCTTTCTATGCTTAATTCTCATATTCCTAATTTTGTGGTGTGTGTATGTGTTTGCGTATGCATGGGTGCTACAGGCATGTAATGTGTACGTGTGTGCATGCACACATGTGTGTTTGTATATGTGTGTGTGTGTGTGGTTTCCTGGTATGTGTATATGTGTGTGTGTGTGGTGTGTGTATGTGAGTGTGCATGTACACGTCTGTGTGTGTGTGCACGGGTGTTTATGTTTAGTTTCCTGGTGTGTGTGTGTGTGTGTGTGTGTGTCCAGGTGTCAGGCGGGTACAGACAGAGCATGGGGAACACTCAGAGGAGCATGGTCTCAGGAGGATGCCTTGGCCCCTCCTCCCCCTGCCATTCTCCAGGGAACACAGGAGGGTCCACTCCCACCCTGCCCCGGTCAGTGCCAGCTCCCAGCTCTCCCTGCAGCTCCACACCTAAGCAGATGTACTTTCCTGGGCATATCTGACACACCTGTTGACACCTGTGTGTGCACCTGACTGACCAACAGGGACGGGCAGGGTGGCACTTACACACCAGCACACGGAGGTCGCAGGTTTTCCTGGCCCCCTTTGACAGAGGAGCAAGAAGGCCCAGAGGGAAGGCTGCCCGGGGTCCCGCACATCATAAGTGCTGGGACCGCTGCTGTGCCCGAGGCCCGGTGCTGCCTGCTGTGCCCCAAATGTTCACAGAACCTGGCAGCCCCACTCCAGCAGCCTGGGGGGCCACACCCTGCTGCAGGGGATGCCAGGACGTCTCTTCTAGGACATGCTCCTTCACCCCCACACCCAGGGCCTCTCCCCAGGGGTGCACGTGCTCCTGGAAGACAGCAGGGCAGAAAGAGGCTGTGCGGTCAACTGGGCAGCTCCTGGTGGCCACCACCCTCCCTGTCCTCTGTGTCCCACAAGCTGCCCCTGCCCCTGCTTCATGAGCAGGACAGAGCAAGAGAGCCACGACTGGGATGATGGTGCCTGTGCCACACGGCATCAGGGCTGAGGCTCCTCCCAGCTGCCTAGAGCCACTGCAGGCTCGCTCAGGTGCCAACTCTGGGTCTATGGGCCGAGTGCTGTCCCAGAGGCAGCCACCATTTGTGGGTCTGTGAGGTTCTGCACCAGGGCCTGGTCCACCCTGGCACTGTGCTAGTCAGAGAAGGGCAGTGTGAGCTCAGCTTTGCAAACAGGACCGTCCTTTCAAAGTACTAGGAGAACTGATGACTTGTGGCCCTCCTTGGCAAATGTCTCCATTGCTGGCAGGTCCCTAACAGCCCCCCTGGTGGAAGTGGGGCTCTGTATTGTGCTGGCCACCGGGTGTGCATTTGTCATACCCTTAGAATGGGTGTACCTTGTACTGTATGAGTTACAGCTACATCTAATTGCTGTGAATAAAAGGGTTGGCTCCACAGGACCCCTTGGGCTTGGCCTCTTGGCTCTCCTGAGAGTTGAGGCAGGTCATTTAGCATCCCGGGTCTCTAGCATCTGTCTGTGTAACGGGGACAGTGCTTCTCCCCCCATAGGGATGTAAGGTTTGGAGTGTGGGATGTGTACCGAGCACAGGGCTGGCCACGTGGTGTTACCCAGATGACAGCTGCTGTCACTTTGGGCCCCAAGTTGGCCACAGGTGCCTTTCCTGAGGGAAGTCTGGAATGGAAGTTGTTTGCAGGGCTCTAGACACCAATTGCATCGAAGGAGCTGGATATGATGCTTCACTGAACTGGCAAAGCTATTTGGGACTTCCTTTACTGGACCTGATAACAACAGGGTGTTCAGTGGCTTTGGACAGGCCTGTGGGAGTCCAGGAGGTCTGATGGTGCAGCCTAAGGGGTTCTTCAGGTATCTTCAGTCTGGCATGTTTTGGCTGCAGGTGTGGGGGCCACTGCCTCTGTCCACACGTCCGCCTTCCCTAACTAGAATCCTCAAGTCCTCAGGTGGACACGGTGGTGCAGCCCGGGAGCTCCCGCAGAAGCAGCCTCTCCCAGAGCCTTGGCGTGGATGCCCCGGGGCCTCAAGTGCTGTCATTTAGAAAGAAAG
This sequence comes from Galeopterus variegatus, assembly GCF_000696425.1. Lineage (NCBI taxonomy): Eukaryota > Metazoa > Chordata > Mammalia > Dermoptera > Cynocephalidae > Galeopterus > Galeopterus variegatus. Next base: position 156,944 of record NW_007728293.1, on the reverse strand, counting down.
TGAGGCTCTGAGTGAGCCACCCACGCAGACACCACCCCCTCCCCCGGCACGGCCAGCAGCCGCCTGCCACACTCCTTCCTCGTGCCCTGGAAGCTGCCGTCCGCCCCGGGGGGCTCCTCAGGCTCACCCCCCACCTGGCCTCCATGCCCGTGGCCAGCGTTTCCCACCCTCTGGAATCCCCTCTCCTTCTGCATTCCGGATCCTGCTTGTTGGGCAGAGCATCCCTCAACATGACTTTCTGTTTTTCTCGGATGAAATTTCCCTGAAGCTCTGGAAGTTTGTGCTCACCTTTAAAATTACTCTCCTCCCCACCATGGGATCATTTATACCATTTGTTAGCTCCATGATTTTGGCAGCCCCTTAAAAGAGAACGTGCCAGAGGACTTTGCTCACTTTCCTTCCTCTGGACAAGTGGGATGGGAATGTCTGCGCTGATTCCCCTGTGGGTTATTTTGACCTCAGATAGAAGACCGTGTTTGAATACAGATGGGAAATTAAGTTGTATACTTTTAATTGCTGATGTTATTAAAATAGTAGCTTGATTGTCAGGTCTAATGGGACTTGAGACTCCCAGGTTTCCACGTAGTTTAAGGTGCTGGTTCTGGTCATAGCGCCATGTAGGGTGGGTGGGGGCCCCTCCTGTGCCCTCGAGGCTGGCTCAGTGTGTGCCCGGGCACCTTCATGAGGCATAAGGGCCTTCCTCTCCCTCCTGTCTTCTCTCACTCCTCTTTAAATGAGCTGTGTTACCCAGAGGAGAGGACGTCAGGAGAGCGTCTGAGAGCGGTGGGGCCCAGTGGTGTTAGCTGGGCCCTGGCCAAGGACAAAGCAGAAGCCTGTCAGGAATGATTCAGGAGCCCATGCTGGGAAAATGATTAGAAAGTAATAAGAAAAATGCAGGTTTGGACAGAGCATTGTTTTGTTTAATCGGTTCTAAGCCCCCCCCCCCAAAAAAAGTACCCTAAGAAGTAATTTTAAAAGGAATTGCAGCATACCTGTGAACATCTCTCCCATCCAGTTTACGGGTTTAAACTTTAAGGGGAGGGGGCAGATAAGTCTCTATCCCTGGTGTGAGAGACCAGGAGCAGAGGCATACCTGTGAACATCTCTCCCATCCAGTTTACGGGTTTAAACTTTAAGGGGAGGGGGCAGGTAAGTCTCTATCCCTGGTGTGAGAGACCAGGAGCAGAGAGAGAGACATGGTGACGTGAGCAGGCACCACGCGGGGTAGGAAGATGCAGAGTGATGGCCGTGCGAGATCTAGACAGGGTTAGATCTTTCCAGAAGCTGAAGGGAAAAACCCGGAATTTGATGGTCTTGCAAAGAGAAATGGAGATCTGAGGAGAGTGAATTCTGCTGCTGTTGAAGTGGTGTTTCTGAAGGTAAACTGGACGGGACAGCACTGTGGGGAAGCAAGGGCTCCAAGGCGGCTTCTAGAAGATTCACTCTCAGAGAGCCAGGGCTACGGACATGTGCAGGGGAGAGGCCTGGCAGCCTGTCTGATGAGAGGCGGTTGGAGGGGCTGCTGCTTCTACACCACAGGATGCAGATGCTACTCAAAATTTTACTCCAGGGAAGGAAGACAGACAAATTTTGGAAAATGTTTCCAATAACATATTCTAACTTCTCTTGGACCCTATGGATTTTTTCCTTTCTTGCAACAGTAAACTTTGGCACTTGTCAAAAAGGGAGTCTGTCTGAATATTCTTGCCTGATTGTGACATGTGCTGATGTCTTACAATATTTAGGCAGTCCCACTTTCTACAGGAGTGTGGGGACAGTACTAGCACAGGTGTGATGTGGAGGGACTCGAGCTTCTCTGCGTCACTGGGTGCCTGAATCATCAACTGAGGGAAGAGGTTTTTAAAATTTTATTTATTTATTTATTTAGTTTCTTGTAATTCTAAGCAAATTTTATTTATTTATTTATTTATTTTTTTCCTTTTTGTCTTTTTTTTTACTGACCGGTAACGGGATCGCAACCCTTGGTGTCGCACCCGCACCGTGACTGGCAATGGGATCGCAACCCTCGGTGTTGTGCCCGCACCGCGCTCAACCAGTGAGTGAACCGGTCTCTATATGGGATCCGAACCCTCGGCGGGAGCGCCGCCACACTCCCAAGCACCGCACTCTACCGAGTGCGCCACCGGGCCGGCCCTTTAAATTCATTTATTTATTTATTTATTTATTTATGTATTTATGTATTTATTTATTTATTTATTTATTTATTTGTCCTTTTTGAGACCGGCCGCACCGCGCTCAGCTAGTGAGCGAACCGGTCATCCCTATATAGGTTCCGAACCCACGGCAGGAGTGCTGCCGCGCTTCCCAGCACCGCACCCTCCGGAGTGCACCACGGGCTCGGCCCTAAATTTATTTTTTAATAGACCTTATTTTTTAGAGTGATTTTAGGTTCACAGCAAAACTGAGAGGGTGGTACAGATTTCCCAGATACCCCTGCCCCGCACGTGCACAGACTGCCCCACTGTCAACGTCCCACACCCCAGTGGTGCATTTGTTACAGTCCACGAACCTCCACTGATGCATCGTTGTCACCTGAAGTCCATAGTTTACATTAGGGCTCACTCTTGGTGTTGTGCATTCTATGGCTTCGGACAAATGTGTACCCACCAGTACCGTGTCATGCAGAGTGGTTTCACTGCCCTAGAAGTCCTCCGTGCTCTGCCTTCCTCCAACCCCTGACAACCACTGATCTTTTTACTGTCTCTATAGTTTTGCCTTTTCCAGAATGTCAGGTAGTTGGAATCATATAATATGTAGCTTTTTCATATTGGATCCTTTCACTTAATAACATGCATTTAAGCTTCCTCTATGTTTTCTTATGCCTTGACAAGTCGTTTCTTTTGAGTGCCAAATAGTGTCCTATTGTGTGGATGTACCCTGGTGTATTTAAACATACAGCTACTGAAGGACGTCTTGGGTGCCTCCAAGTTTTGGTGATTATGAATAAAGTTTATAAACATCCACGTGCAGGGTTTTGTGTGGACGTAAGTGTTCAGCTCCTTTGGGTGGATACCACGGAGCGTGCGTGCTGGGTTGTATGGTGATAGTGTGGTTAGTTTTGTAGGAAGCCACCAAACTGTCCTCCTAAGTGGCTGTACCATTTTGCATTCCAGCAGCAGTGGATGAGAGTTCCTGCTGCTCCATGTCCTCCCAGCATTTGGCATTGTTAGTGTTTTAGATAAGAAAGATGTTTAGTGCAGAAATAATTGAGTGTCTTGAAAGTACTGGGAAGGACAGAAATGCCCTTCCTCCCGAAGAGTAACACTGGGAATGCCACGAGCCTCCGGTGTTTAGGATGGGAGTCCTGGACATCTTCTGGACATTCACAGGCTCTCTGCAAAGACGCTTGAGTTTTGTGTTTTTTCTATTACTGGTAATATAGTATAAAATCAATGTTAATCACATGCTATGATGTCCGGGGAGATCAGGTGAGGCTGAGGCTTGTCATGCACGTGAGGGTGGGAAACGAGTGACCAACACATGGGATGTCTGAGCGAAAGGAATGGCCAGTGCAAGGTCCCTGGGGCCAGAGCAAGCATGATGTTTCCAAGGGACGCAGGGACCAGGGCACCTGGAGGTGGGTGTTGGGGAGAGAGATGGGGGTTCGAGTCACAGAGGGCTTTGCAGGCCACAGTAGGGACTTGGGTTTTATTCTGTGCACATTGGGAAGCTTTTGGAAGGCTTTGAGCAGGGGAGTGCTGTGATCTGGTTTTCTGTACCGCCCTCTCATGGGTGCACAGTTTCAGTTTTGCAAGATGAAAAGAGTTCTGGAGATGGTGGTGGTGGTGGTACCCAGCAGTGCGAACGTACTTAAAGAACTGCACACTGAAAAATGGTCCAGGTGGTGAAACTTTACGTGATGTGCATTTTACCACAACTTAAAAAAAAAAGACCTTCTGAGAAGTGGAAAGTGCAGGAGGAGAGGACGGTGGCTCGGATTGGAGGGGTGGCCTGGGGGTGCCGTTCAGTGGTGGGCCTGGGAACACACTTGATGGTAGAGGAGCAGCCCTGGATGTCGAGTCCTGCATTTGAACATGTTCTGTGTTACACCCGTACTGTGTCGTCTGGGTTCTCCAAGAAGCAGACTCCAAAATGGGATTAGGTGTGCAAGACATTGATTAGGGAGATGACCGTGGGCAATGGGGAGCAGGCGGGGGAGGCCTGGCCCCAGTCTGCAGTTCTGTCTGCACACATGCGGCGAGGGTGTCAGGGTGTCCCCAAGCCAGGACCGAGTGTGCCGTAGCATCACTGCCTGTGGGAAGAGTGGGCTCCTCACCAACAGGGAGGCCGAGTCCAGGTGGAGCCTTGGGGTCCTGACTCTGTGTCTCCCCTGCCTTGAGAGAGCTGAGAAGCACGTTCCCATGGCCGCCACAGGTGGACTTCTCATCTGTGACAGCTTCTGTTGAGCAGATGTTTAAAAACGATTGTTAGTAAATTCATCAATCTGCTCTGTAGTACAGACACCAGACCCTCACAAGGACAGCATGAAAAGAAAAGTGTCTGTCGCTTTCAGATGTGTGAAAATCACAGTGTCCAAGGCTGAGGCAGAGTTTGCTGAGGGTCAGGTGCCGCTCTAAGTGCTTTGTGTATATGAACTTATTTCATCCCTCCAATGACCCACTGAGGCTGGTGCAGCGTTACCCACTCAACAAATGAGGAAATTGAGGCACGGGCAGGGGAAGGGACTTGTGCAAGATCAGAGCCAGGGGTGACTGGACATGGGGTTCAGTGCCTTTCTGCAGATGGAGCAAAACTGGAAGGTGCCCCCAGCTTCCTGCCGCACCCTCTCTGCGTGACACACCCTGTGTACTCCCTAGGAATGCGATGATGGCAGATTTCCCATGTGCCATTAGGTTGTGTTATGGGGCACGGCTGACCTTAAGAAAGGGAGATTATGAGGCTGGCCTGGCTTCCTCACTCAAGCCCTTTCAGTCTGGGCCTAGGAATCAGAGACAGGAAGTCAAAGATTGGAGCTATGCGAAGGATTTGATGTGCCCTTGCTGGCTATAAAGATGGGGGCCATGGCACCAGGAATATGCGTGGCCTCTAGTTGCTGAGTGTGGCTCCGGCTGACGCCAGCAAAGGAACAAGGATGGCAGTCCTACAAGCAAAGAATGCTGAGTTCAGAAAAAAGCCTGAATTAGCCTGGAAGTAAGTGTTTTCCCTGAGCCTCTAGAAAGGAGCGCAGCCTGCTGACTTCTTGATTTTAGCTTTGCAAGACCCTGAGCTGGGAAACCAGCCACACTGCTCATGGACTTTGACCTACAGAACTATAAGCTAACAAATAATTGGCGTTTTAAGCTGTTAAATTTGAGGCGATTTGTTATGCAGCAGAAGAAAACTACAATACTGAACACAGATGCCTTCTGAAAACTTGAAAATACAGATGCAAAAATCCTGCGTAGAATTTAGTAAATGAGACCTGGTAATATGTTAAAAGAACAACAATGAAAAAAAAAGTAATCCTGGGCCGGCCCGGTGGCGCACTGGATAGTGCGCCGCTTGGGAAGCGCGGCGGCGCTCCCGTCCGAGGGTTCGGATCCCACATACAGACCGGCTCCCGCTCACTGGCTGAGCGAGGCGCGGGAGCAACACCGAGGCTTGCGATCCCGTTGCCGGTCCCCGGTCCGGTGCGGGGGCAACACTGAGGGTTGCGATCCGTTGCCGGACACGGAAAAAAAAAAAAAAAAAAAAAAAAAGTAGCCGGGGGCGGGCCGGGGGGCGCCCTGGTTGGTGGGCCGCTTGGGAAGCGCGGCGGCGCTCCCGTCCGAGGGTTCGGATCCCACATACAGACCGGCTCCCGCTCCCCCGCCGAGCGAGGCGCGGGAGCAACACCAAGGCTTGCGATCCCGTTGCCGGTCCCCGGTCCGGTGCGGGGGCAACACTGAGGGTTGCGATCCGTTGCCGGACACGGAAAAAAAAAAAAAAAAAAAAAAAAAGTAGCCGGGGGCGGGCCGGGGGGCGCCCTGGTTGGTGGGCCGCTTGGGAAGCGCGGCGGCGCTCCCGTCCGAGGGTTCGGATCCCACATACAGACCGGCTCCCGCTCCCCCGCCGAGCGAGGCGCGGGAGCAACACCAAGGCTTGCGATCCCGTTGCCGGTCCCCGGTCCGGTGCGGGGGCAACACTGAGGGTTGCGATCCGTTGCCGGACACGGAAAAAAAAAAAAAAAAAAAAAAAAAGTAGCCGGGGGCGGGCCGGGGGGCGCCCTGGTTGGTGGGCCGCTTGGGAAGCGCGGCGGCGCTCCCGTCCGAGGGTTCGGATCCCACATACAGACCGGCTCCCGCTCCCCCGCCGAGCGAGGCGCGGGAGCAACACCAAGGCTTGCGATCCCGTTGCCGGTCCCCGGTCCGGTGCGGGGGCAACACTGAGGGTTGCGATCCGTTGCCGGACACGGAAAAAAAAAAAAAAAAAAAAAAAAAGTAGCCGGGGGCGGGCCGGGGGGCGCCCTGGTTGGTGGGCCGCTTGGGAAGCGCGGCGGCGCTCCCGTCCGAGGGTTCGGATCCCACATACAGACCGGCTCCCGCTCCCCCGCCGAGCGAGGCGCGGGAGCAACACCAAGGCTTGCGATCCCGTTGCCGGTCCCCGGTCCGGTGCGGGGGCAACACTGAGGGTTGCGATCCGTTGCCGGACACGGAAAAAAAAAAAAAAAAAAAAAAAAAAAAAAAAAAAAAAGTAATCCACCTTAACAGATTAGAGGGGAAAAAACCCCTCAGTGGATGTTATAAATGCTTGTGCTAAATTTCAGAATACTTTGCTGGTTAAAAAATAGCGAAATAGGCCTAGTTAATTGGATAAAAGGAATCTTCCAGAAGTCTACAATGAATATTACATTTCAAGGGAAAACATTCAGGGGAAAGACGTAGATGCCTGCTGCCATTGTGAATACCCAGCACCATTCTGGAAGTCCCAGCCAACATGATAATAGGAAAAAAATCAGAGAACGCTGTCATTATTTGTAGGTAATATAAACCTTGCTCTGGAAAATTCAAGGGAACCAACTGACAACTGTTGAAACTTAAGGAGAGCTCTTAGCAAGGTAGCCAGATGTGAGTTAACATACAAAACCCATCAGCCTCCCGATGCACCCGGAGTGACCTATTAGAACCAAACCAAAACCTCTAAAACGTCTAGGAATAAGTCTGGTAAGAAATGTGTGACACCTGTGAGAAGAAAACCACGAACTTCACCAAAGGAAGCCCCAAAATAAAAGAAGCAACTATGTTTCTGGCTAGGAAGACTTAGGTCTGTAAAAATATCAGTTCTCCAACATATAATCTATGAACTAGTTCATTAATAATAAAAATTCCAAAAGGCATTTTCATGAAACTCAACAAGCTGATTCTAAAATTCATCTGGAAGCATAAAGCCTAAAACCAGCCAGTTTTGAAAATGAGCCGTCAGGTGTGTGTGTGTGTGTGTGGGGGGGGGGGGTGTCTTACTTAATATCAAAGCATTGTCTGAAGCTCCAGTAACTGGAATGCGGTATCTGTGATGGGCTGAATTGTCGCCCCATCCCCACCCAAATTCATATGTTGAAGTCCCAAACCCATGGAGATGGGCCCTTTATGGAGGTGAGTGGGGTAAAATGAGGTTGTTCGGGTGGCCTAATCCAATGTCACTGGTGTCTCATAAGAAGAGGAGAGGAGGACACAGACATGCAGAGAGGGATGACCGCGTGGGGACGCAGGGACAAGCCAAGGAGAGAGGCCTCAGAGCGAACCAACCCTGCCCACACCTTGATCTGGGACTCTCAGCCTCCGGAACTAGGAGACAGCCATTTGCTGCTGTCGGAGCTGCCGGCCTGC
>NW_007728293.1:142368-148982 GCF_000696425.1 Galeopterus variegatus | reverse complement strand
TGAACTAGTTCATTAATAATAAAAATTCCAAAAGGCATTTTCATGAAACTCAACAAGCTGATTCTAAAATTCATCTGGAAGCATAAAGCCTAAAACCAGCCAGTTTTGAAAATGAGCCGTCATGTGTGTGTGTGTGTGTGGGGGGGGGGGGTTGTCTTACTTAATATCAAAGCATTGTCTGAAGCTCCAGTAACTGGAATGCGGTATCTGTGATGGGCTGAATTGTCGCCCCATCCCCACCCAAATTCATATGTTGAAGTCCCAAACCCATGGAGATGGGCCCTTTATGGAGGTGAGTGGGGTAAAATGAGGTTGTTCGGGTGGCCTAATCCAATGTCACTGGTGTCTCATAAGAAGAGGAGAGGAGGACACAGACATGCAGAGAGGGATGACCGCGTGGGGACGCAGGGACAAGCCAAGGAGAGAGGCCTCAGAGCGAACCAACCCTGCCCACACCTTGATCTGGGACTCTCAGCCTCCGGAACTAGGAGACAGCCATTTGCTGCTGTCGGAGCTGCCGGCCTGCGGTGCTCGGTTACAGCAGCCAAAGCAGGCTAGTATGACAACCAAACAAGAAAACGGGAAGGAGTCCAGAACTGAGCAATGTCTGAGTGTCGCTTCATATGGTGAAGATGTCGGGGCTGTTGGGCGTTCATTTGGGGAAAAACTGCTCTGCCCTCCCATTCACAAAATAAGTTTCAGATGGAATATTGGTCCAAAAGGCTAAAGAAGTGCGTGGAAGAGGCTAAGTCTGTAATCTTGTTATGGGGAGTGATCTTAGTGAACATGAAAAAAAAATTTAGAACCACCCATGCAGGACGAGATTCCTGCATTCCTTATGTGGAGCACTGTCATCCCACAGGGAAGATTTCTTCAAGTGAGTGATTTCTTCTCTTATTTTCCCCAGAAAATCTTCCACGTTGAGATACGACTTGGTGGTCCTGCTAACTGGCTCTTTAGACAGAGGGATGGATCCTCCCTTGGTGGAAGGCTCTGGAGTTGTGTTAACAGAGTCGGTGTGTGTGAGCCTCGGCCTGTGAAGGGCGTTCATGTGCGCTTGGTGTCTTGGTTTACCTTCAAAGCCCGACTGTGCTCCCTCCAGGAGTTGTAGTTACAAAGTCAGTCCAAAAGCTCTGGAGAGAAAACAATCTGTGTGCTCATGTGGGGTCCCTGTGGAACCCTGAGCCCTGAATGTAGCATTCTGGGAGGATGACGGACACACTGCCTGGGGGACAGAAATGGCGCCCTCATCCTGAAGGACAGGCTGGCCTGGGGGAGGTGCTAGAAGCTGCTAGAAGCTGTGGTCAGCGTTTCCCTTCTGGTGGCTGATGGCGCCTCCCTGGGCCTGTGCCCAGGTCTCTGTTCACAGGTGGGTCCTGCTGGTGGCCCACGGATGGCCTCTGAGGGGCTCTCTGGTCCCTGATTTTCTCTCCAGACTTTCTTCCAGAAACAGAGGGAAAGAACTTTCCATTTTGTAAGAAAAGACCAGTCCATCAAGAGTACAGCTCTGACCCTCAGCAGGCTCTTGCTGCAGCCTGACCAGCCAGTGTGGGAGAGAAAGCCAGCGTGGCCCTTCTGCCTGCTCCTGCTGGCCTGCGAGGAGCCTTGGTGGCAGGAACAGTGCCCTCCCCCAGTATTACACCCGGGACTCTCATGGGCCCTACACAGAGGGGCTTTCCTGTGTGGTCAGCCGTAAACGACTTCATTTCTCACTCTGAAGGCCCTTAAAGAGGCGGGGTGCACAAGTGTGTTTGTAAGCCTGAGAGTAAGTTTTTGGACCTCAAGAAATTCCCAAATTAGCCTTTCTGAAGCCCCATCTTGTGGCCCAATTTGAGAGGATCAGCAGGTTCTGTGCTGAGTTTTGATGTCTGATGTTGGCTTTGGTGTTTTTCATAAGGCCATCAATTGCTTTAGCTGGAAGGGACGTCTTCTGGCCCTCCCCTAGGCATGGGCAGCGTGCACAGAGGTGGGGGTCTGTCCAAGTCCTCAGAAGGAGGGCAGCAGGTCCACAGCTCTCAGGTCTCCTGACCTCCCAAGCATGTCCAGTATGTGGCATGGTCACCTGCTGTGCCCCATGAGGCAGCCTTCATGGTGTGGATTCGAGTCCGCCTGTGGGTCTGATCTGTGTGGTGGCCCAGCAGTTGTGTGTCTAGCGCTGCTGGGACTGCCAGCTCCTCCTCTGTCTTCTCTTCCCGCCCTGGCTCAGGGCTCAGAAGCTCCAGTTTTGCAGGCAGGGAGTCAGGGGCTGCTCCTGACTTAGCGCCCTGTATTCCCACTCTCAGTAAGTGTCCCGGGACTTTTGAATCATCCGGCCATTGTCACTGGAAAGTGCTCAAGACTTAGTACTTTGTTGGCTAGGCATGGGGGAACGGAGCACCCACTGGCTATTTTATTTCACGCTCTCTCTTCCAAATAAGTTTATTCTGTGATCATTTGTTTTCTGAGGAGGTTTTCAGAGCCAGTTAGAAAGCAAAGAAAAAATGGACAGAGCCATAAGCATTAAAGTGGGAAAAAGAACCCCAGTAAGCCACTGGGTTGATGCCTGCTGCACCCTCTTCTCCCCCACCCAGAACAGGAGAGAAGGAAGTGTTGCCTCCCGTGCAGAATGCAGCCACGAAGGGCTCCGGCACAGGAGATCCTTCCCGGTAGCCACTGGTTTCTTCTAGTTCATTTGTTCTTGTTACCTCTTGTCCCTTGTTACACACAGGGACACACGTTTTATTCAGTCATTTCTGAGCAAATGTCACGGCCCACTTGGCTGCCGAGAGCAGAGTGGTCAAGGACGCCTGGGCAGTGAGAAGCACTTACCCCTGCTTCCTGCCCAGCCCTGCCTCGCTTGTGCCTGGGGACAGAGAACTTAGGCCAACAGGGAGCCTTAGGAGTGAGAGTCCCCCATCAGTGGCTAGAGATCTAGGGTGAAAGAGTTTTCATTGTGGCAGCCTAAGTAACAGACAGAGAGAGGCTCTCTACAGGAAAATGATGTTTTGGGGAATGGGCTTTGCAATCGGAATCCACGTGCCATGGTACACTACGTGCATAGTCAGGGAGGTAAAGAAAGACAGAGGGGTTTAATGGAATAATGAGGAGGATCATATAACTGTCGGGACTAGTTTTGCTTGGCTACAAGGATCAATAACAAGGGTGGTGCCAGTCCGAGTGGCAGGCAGTTGCTGGGCAGGTGTCCTCGCGAAGCATTTTTTGGTGTAAGGTTGTGACGGCCTCTGTGCAAGGTTGTGGTTTTGCAGAGTCCTGTGTGATAGTTCTTGTTATCAGGCATCCGTGCATGAGAACCCTTCCTTCTTGGCCTTCCCTGTGTCAGGGCTTTTTTTTTTTTTAAAAACACAAGTGACTCAATTTTGGTTCTGACAGCTTTCACAATTGAATCTCATAGACGAGTATCAGCATCCGGGGGAAGGAGATTATCATTAATGCCCAGGGGTGTCCCCTTACGTGTGTCCTCCATTATGGTATCATTTGCTTCCCAAGGGTGAGTGTATTTTATAGGCTGTTGTTTATACCCTTATAGTCTAAGTAAATGGGTCTCCGAAATATAAACAGGTACTTCACTAGGAGGAAACCTTCAAAAAATCATGATCAGCAGAGATTCAAGTTAAAATCACAAGGAGGTACCACTGTGCCCCATCAGGTTCACAGAAATTTAGAAGTCTGACAGTACCAGGTGTTGGCGAAAATGTGCTGTAGAGAGAGAAGAAAGTGCTGGAGGGGGTTTAATTGTACACCCTGGTACATCCACATTATGGGGCAATTTATTGCAGTATCTGGGAAAGCTAACCGTGCCTCCTCTGCCCAGCTCAGTGCCACTCCCAGGCATGTATGAGAGAACCCTTCACACAAGGACCTGAGGAAACTGTCTTGGGAATGTTCATGGCAGCTTTGTCGAAATTAAAAAAAAACTGCAAACAACCCCAATGTCCACAGACAGGACAATGGAAAACATTGTGATACAGTTTTGAGTGGAGCCCCATGTTCCAGCTTGGGTGGATCTCACAACACAGTGGTCAGCAGGAAACACAAGTTGCAGGAAGGCCCAAAAAGCCGGAGGTTATTTATGTAAAGCAAATCTCTGCAGAGCAATCTTGTGTGTTGCTTTGGGATAAATCTGTATGTAGGAAAAGTGTAAAGATGGGAGTACTATATTAATATAAGTTCAGGATTGTGGGTACCTTTGCGGGGGGACTGACACAGAAGTAGGACTTTAATTTGGCTTGTTGTATTATTTTTTCCCCCTTTTTGGGACACTTCTGAAATATTACATACTAAATTGAAATATTTCCAAACGTGAAAACAAATGGATCCTGAAACTTTCGAATAATTAGATGTTAGAAATGGAACTCTAGAAGATTTTCTTTTCCCCACTTGTGCCTGGTGCCAGGCTGGGGGTTTGTCACCTGGAGCAAAACCCCAGGCCTCACCTCTATGGGTCTGCTCTGGGAGCAGGGATGTTAAAAGCTGTTTACTCCGGATTCTTGAGTCCTGGGTAGAAGAAAGGCAGGCTGTCTCTCCGCTGTCAGGGGCCACTTCTGGTTCTGTATTTATATTTTCCTAGGAATCCTCTCCCACAGGCTTTTAAATGGTGAGTAGTGAGTTCATGACCCATGGAGAGAAGAAAGATGCCCCAGCAGGTGACGTTATCTTTCCTTTCATCTGCTAATCTCCTGCTGCCACTAGACACCCTGAGTCCTGCAATTACACCCTTCCCCTCCCCAACCTGAGAAACCTGATTTTCTTAAGGAGAAAAGAAAGGAAACCTCATCCCAGGAGTGGAATTTGGTTTGTATTTCCAAAGAAGTGGCAACGGGGTCAGGGGTCAGGGAGGAGGATCCTGTCGTGGGGGCAGGAAGCGGCTCCGACTCAGCGCAGAGGGAGCTGCGGGTGCATGGAAAGAACGTGAGTGGGGCCCGGAGGCCGCGGTGTAGACAGACTGAGGTGTGGGAAGTAGCAAGTGGGGCGCAGAGACTGCAGTGTGGACAGACTGTGGTGCAGACAGAGATCGTGGTGTAGACAGACACCGACGCCCATCAGCCCACACTGTGGTCCAGCCCAGGTCAGCCTGGACTTGCTTTGCACCTGGAAACAGCGGGGGAGAGTGATGATCCCTGTGGACCCAGCACCGACCGAGCGGCTCCTGCAGAAGTGACTGTTCGCCCCCGTTGCCTCCCCTTCTCTCTAGATGAGACGCCACTCCAAGATGACCGACCAGCCATTTCATTCCGAGGCACGTGATCGTGTGTCTCAAGGAGATGAGGGTGCCATTAAAAACAAGTAACTTTGCTGCCATCAGCACACCCCAAACAGTATTCCCTGATATATAAAGTATGCCACGTTCACGTTTTCCAGTGTGTTTCATGATTTTTGTTTTATTTCTTATTCAACCAGCATTTAAACATTCAGACATTTCTGTTGGTCAATTGGTTTAAATGCATCAACGTGGTCACACAGAGAAACACCAGAATCTGGGGAGGGACTTTCGTAGACGAGCTCTGGGCTTGCCTGTTGTTTCTGTTGGGAATTATGTTTGGGCATGGACCACAGGCCTTTCAGATCTCAGTCTCACCAGGCGTTTGGCCCTTTCCTCTAAGTCACACACAGCCTGCGTTCGCTCTGGCGCGCATTGCCGGGTGGTGGCTGCCACACTGCTAGCTCTGACCCATCTGAAGCCCGAGGTGCAGAGAACTCAGGTGTTGTTAGAAGCACAGTCCTTGAAGGATGGCTGTTGGTGGGAGGGCCAGCAGTGGGGCCTTCATGGTAGACCTCGTTCTGCATGCTCTGAGAGAAGAGCAGAGGCCCCCCAACTTTTCTGCTGCCCTCCACCCTTTGCTCGCCTCCTCTCTTTGTCCCTCTGGCCAGCTGCAGGCCGTACTGCCATTTGGAAAACGCATTGTCTTCCTGGGGCTTGATGACAAATGGCAGAGCCTGAGATACAGATGCTGCTGCCTTTCTGGGAATGTTTTGGGGAAAGGTGGAAAATGGAGCTGTTGGCTTTATCACAGTGGGTTCTGAGAACTAGCAGGTCTGGGGCTCCTGAGCTCAAAGGCTGGTGTGCTTTGCTTTGTAACGCAGAAAATGCTGAGTTAAGGGAATTAAATGGTCTTCCCAATCAATTTAATCACCTTCTCAGTGCAGGAAGTTGATGACTGAATTTAGAAAATATGATAAAAATAAAATTGGTCCAAAGGCTCTTTAGACTTAATTCAGCCTGTGTTAGTATCTATCCAGATTATATTGTCATTCCTTAAAAAAAAAAAAAAAAAAGACTCAGAAGGTTTGCCAAACTGGAAATGAAAGTGTGCTGTGTTCAGTGGATGGGAGCCGTCTTACACGTGCTTGACAGCCTGAGGAATGTGTTAGCTCCAGTCCCAGCCAGAAACCCACAAGAGGAAGGAGATTGTCAGACACTGTCAGATCAGGCAGAAGATTTAGATAAAGCCCTTCAGCACTAATATTCCGACAGTATTAAAAACCGCCTTAGCAGAAGAGGCAAACAGGCATGGGGAATGGAGAACATAGAATAGAATATTTCTGTACCTAGAAGGCCTGCTTTTTTTTTTTTTTTTTTTTTTTTGGTAATCAAGGAAAAGGGGAGGGTCCTAAGT
>NW_007728293.1:139806-142219 GCF_000696425.1 Galeopterus variegatus | reverse complement strand
ACTATCCAGTGCGCCACCGGGCCGGCCCTTTTTTTTTTTTTTTAGGTAATCAAGGATAAGTGGAGAGTCCTAAGTAAACCTTTTGTAGGACAATTAGAAATATCATGCCTGAATTATTTCTCCCAGTGATTTCTGGAGGAGGCTGGGACCTGCCAGTCACAGGGATACCTGCCAACACTTGGCTGCAAGGAGAAATCTGAAATGCTTGTTCAAAGAGCTGTGACTGGTGTGTTGCTGCCTGTGTTTGTTTGGATGTGTTTCAACAGGAGCCATCATACGGACAGGCGAGGCGGGTTTTATTAGATGGTGTTGAATGAGGGACAGGTTGAACTCAACTGACTGACAGATGGACAGAGCGGTGAAACCAACAAGAAAAGAGTGGGATTATCGCTCAAGCACCTTGATTTCCCCCACACACGTTCCCTTGGGCGGCTCCTCTTCACTGAGTGGCAGGTTGGCTCTAGCTGAGCGGTAGGATGCTGAGCATTCTTTCCCTCTGGGTTTCATTTGGAGATGGAAGCCCTGGAACCAAACCATACTTGCTGTTGATTCACAGGCTGCTTCCTGGACGAGATGGGGAGAGTTGGCTCCCGGGTGGACCCTACACTCCCCTTGCCCAGCTAGGTGAGGATACACATGGGTGCCCAGCCTAAGGGTAGCCACTGTCCCCTACCCCGAATAGAACTTTCTTCCGAGCTTTAGTTGGCGTTTTCCCCTCTCATCCTCTCTTCGCCCCGTAAGTCTCTTTGCCATGAGCCCTTTCTCTTGGTGACATTCCCATGGTCTAGTTTTTGCTCTTTGCTAATGACCTTCACTGCCAAGGCTTGATGGTTCAGGGGAGCTTATCCTCCCCCCAATTTTTTCACATAATTATAAAATAAGTACATATATATCAATATTTAGAAGGAAAACAATAAAGAAGAAAACAAAAATTATTTGTAATTACACCACTGGAGATAACCCACCATTAAAAAAAGAGGATAGTCATCCTCAATATCATGGGGCATGAGTTCCAGGAATCCCAAAGATACCAAGATCTGTGGATGCTCAAGTCCCTGATATAAAATGATGTAAGGTTTCCATATTATATACCGACATCCTATTTTTTAAATTTATATTTCTGTTATATTTTATTGGTTTTTTCCCTCAAATATTTTCAACTCACAGTTGGTTGACTCTGTGCATTTGGACAGCTGACTGTGTTTATTTCCATTTTTACACATATGATCACACTGAATTTTTTTTTACATAAACATTTATTTCTTATTGCCTATATAGTCTTTTTAAAGCCATCATTTTTCATAGTTGTGTATTACCTAGTAAAGAGCCATAAAACAGATCAAACATGCCAGTCTTTTTAGATATTTACATTTTCCAATTTTTCCAAATTATGTTTAAGAAGTTCAGAACTTATTAGAAAGGTGCATGTATAGTAGTATATTAGTCTGTGTAGTTGATTGAATTATGTCCCCCCAAAGCTCACTGAAGCTTGAATTGTGTCCCCCAAGTTTTATGTGTTAGAAACTTAGCCCCCACTGTGACTGTTAAGAAGGTGGGAACTCCTATTATGGTAATTGAAAGGTGGAGTCTTGAAGAGGTGATTAGCTTGTAGGACTGTGCTGTAGTGAATGGATTTAAAAATGGTGGTCAGGGGCGTGGTTCTGAGAGTTCTAAAAGAAGAGGAAAGTCTGTCTTTCTCTCTCTCTGCTCTCTCTCCTTCCACCATCTTGAGATATGGGACCTCAGGGTCACTGTCACCACCAAGAGTTGGATTTTGGACTTAGCCTCAGAAACTGTAAGCAATAAATTTCGTTTTCTTTATAGATCACCAGGTTTCAAGTATTTTGCTATAAGCAACAGAAATGGACTAATACCATCTGTTTTTGTGTTGCTATAATGATATACCTGAGGACTGGGTGATTTATAAAGAACAGAGGTTTGTTTGGCTTACAGTTCTAGGACAGCTGCATCTGGCATGCGCCTCAGGCTGCTTCTGTTCATGGCGGAAGGTGGCAGGCAGCTGGTGGGTATAAGCAGATCACATGGCGAGAAAGAGAGGAAAGGTGCCAGGGTCTTTTAAACAACCAGCTCTCTTGGGAACTAATAGAGTGACAACTGACTCAGGCCCCCATCCCCCAGGAAGAGCATTAATCCATTCATGAGGGATCTGCCCCCATGACTCAAACAGCTCCCAACACTGCCACATTGGGGATCAGGTTTCCACATGTGTTTTGGGGGGTACAACTCTATCATATCCAAACTCTACCAAGTACTTAGAAATATCTCCCCCTGAACCACCTGGAGGTAAGTAGCTAACAAGATGCCCCGACTCCCCCCCACCCCCAGCACTTAAGCGTGTATTTCCTTTAAGCAAGGGCATTCTTGTACATAATCCTACTACAACGTCATGAAA
>NW_007728293.1:134674-139267 GCF_000696425.1 Galeopterus variegatus | reverse complement strand
GGACACGAAAAAAGACAAAAAGGAAAAAAAAAATATGTGTTCAGAGATTTGTGGATTATTTAAAGGAAGATAAAGTTGTTGCCTTTGCCGGGAGTGGGGTGGCAACAAGGGTGGAAGAAGGCCTTACTTTTCACTCTTTTGTGACTTTTGAATTTTGTCCCACGTACATGTGTGTATACATGCACACACGTACACGACATACGCACACACACATATTCCCTGTTCAGAAAATAAATAAAACTTAACTTTGAAAAAGGAAGTAGAGAAGAAAAGAGGACCAATGTCCCTTGTCATTTGTCCTTAAAGTTTAGAAGGATGTCATTACTTTCCCCCAGCCCCCCCAGTGCCCACCAAGGTGGAGGTCCGTGTCCTTTCCTAGAAATAGAGCCTGAGGGCGCATGTGTTGGTGACGCTGCCCATAAGAGCTCCTTTGCCTGGGTCTGGTCAATTTCCACGGCCTTCCAGGGGTGTCTCTCCTCTGGATTTGACTAAAGGAAAGTGCTGTTTTCTTGTGATGAGTTCATTGTTGGAGGATGCTGGAGGTGTGGTTGGCTTTTAGTTTTGGTCCCTGGAGAGTGAAGGCCCTTCCTACCACGTGTGCTTCTTAGTAAATGATGCGCTGCGGTTTGGCTTGGGCCTCTGAGTGGCCTCACGGAGAGGCAAGCTGAACGCTGGGGGAGTGATGGGGAGCTTCTGGGGTTGTCGGCCATGAATAAACCCAGGCTCTGTCCTCAGGCAACTCACATTTTATAAAAGGATTCCAATAAGTGAACAATTGTTCAGTTTGGGCGATGCTGTCAGGTGGTTTTGTATGACATGCTGGGAGGACCTAGAGAAAAAACACCTACTTCTGCCAAGTGAGGTCCAGAAGGCTTTGCAGAAGAGGATGGGGTCGCAGGAGCTGACCCGAGGGGCTGGTCATCTTCACCAGGCAGAGAAGAGGAGGACCGTGGGCTGTGGAGGACTAGCGTCCGTGCAGCCTGGGGAGAGCAGGCTGTGATACGTTCATTTCTGCACCCCTTTCAGTTCCCCTGCTCTATGCCCAGTCCGTAAAACAAATGAATTTAATGAGTGTATACCATTAATGTGCTACTCTGGTATTTTTTTCTAGCAATGAAAAGATTTCTCAGGTACTGTAAATATTCCATTTGTTGGAGGAAGCCAGAGTTGGTACTGGGGCCCTGTGAAATTCTAAACACTCTGGAAATCTTGTTAAATCTGGAGGCTTAAACAAATTATGGGGTCCTCATCCGTAAAGCCTTTCTTAGTTAGCCTCCCTTTGATGAGAAAATAATTGATTATCTTTGGGGATAATAATACCTTGAGTTATTTATAGCCTTCTCCCCTGGGGAGCTCTGGAACAGTTTGCAAATGCAATTTAATTATAAGCCTGACAACCGCCCACCGAAGTGGGGGCAGGTATTACTGCCCTGTGTACCCCACCTCCTGTGTGAGCATAAATCTAAACCTAGGAGCTGAAGCGACTTGCCTAAGCAGAATTTAGTCTGTCAACGGACATAACAGGAATATCTGGTATATATTGAACTCCAGCTATGAAGTGATTTGATGAAGTCATCTGTGATGGTTCTTCAGAATTATTAGAGGCTGAATAAGAATCAACCCAGGAGTGAATGCAGTTGCGTCATCTGGCGGCACTTATATGTTTCCGAAAAGTCCAGTGATTTGGGCACGTGTAGATGATCGATTTTCCCTTCATAGGTATCTCTCCTCTTTCCCTGAACACCACAGTCACCTTTTCTGGTCACTGAACTGGCCCCGTCNGGGTATAAGCAGATCACATGGCGAGAAAGAGAGGAAAGGTGCCAGGGTCTTTTAAACAACCAGCTCTCTTGGGAACTAATAGAGTGACAACTGACTCAGGCCCCCATCCCCCAGGAAGAGCATTAATCCATTCATGAGGGATCTGCCCCCATGACTCAAACAGCTCCCAACACTGCCACATTGGGGATCAGGTTTCCACATGTGTTTTGGGGGGTACAACTCTATCATATCCAAACTCTACCAAGTACTTAGAAATATCTCCCCCTGAACCACCTGGAGGTAAGTAGCTAACAAGATGCCCCGACTCCCCCCCACCCCCAGCACTTAAGCGTGTATTTCCTTTAAGCAAGGGCATTCTTGTACATAATCCTACTACAACGTCATGAAAATCAGAAAATTAGCACTGATGCAGCCCTGCCATCAGACTCCACTCAGGACAATTTCAGCCGTGGTCCCCATAACATCCTTTTGTGGAAAAAAATTCACTCCAGGGTCACACATAGCATTTGGATCCATTCCTCTGTAGTCTGCTCAAGTCTGGAACATTCCTCAGCTTGACCTTGACCTTCATGACCTTGACCCTTGTGAAGGGTACAGCCCAGTTACTTTGCAGGAAGCCCGTGATTTGGGATTACTAGGTTTTGCACATGTGGCAGGACCTTTGTGGAAGTGATGTCACATATGTCCTTCTCTTTGCAGTCTGTTGGGTGGCATGTGGGTTCAACTTGTCCCCTGACTGATGAGATTCACTGGTTAAGGTGGTGCCTGCCAGGCTTTCCCTTTGAAACAGTATCATCAAACTGTCACTTCATTCATTTATTTACTTATGTCAGTGTGGACTTAAGACTCCTGTTTTCTTCAGTGGGTCCTAATCCTGCCATTGCCTATTGGCAATAGCTGTTGGTAATTCACTTAGTGACACTTTAAGTATTTTTATCATTGTACTAGTTTGCTAGGACTGCTGTAGCGAAGTATCACAGACAGGGGCTTCAACAACGGAAATGGATGGTCTCACAGTTCTGGAGGCTCCAAGTCCCAGGTCAGGACAGGTTTGGTTCCTTCTGAGGCCTCTCTCCTCAGCTTACAGACAGTGTCTTCTCCCTGTGTCACCCTGTGTGTGTCTGTGTCCAAATTTTCTCTTGTTAGGAGGACACCAGTCATATTGGATTAGGGCCCACCCTGTTGACCTCATTTTAACTGAATCACCTCTTCAAAGGTCCTATCTCCAAATGCAGTCCAATTTTAAGGTACTCGAGGTTAGAACTTCAGCATAGGCATTTTGAGGGACACAATTCAGCCCGCAGCAATTACTGACTGTGCTTTTTGTTGCATTAACATTCCGCTTGGCAGACTTCTCCTATAATGAGAAACTTATTGTTGACCTTCGTAAAGTTTCTAGGAATCTTCTCAAACAAAGTGAGAGCAGGTATCTGATTTGAAGAAGAGGTGGGGGCATGCAAGGGGTTGGAACCACACTTTCAGTAGTCCTTGTGTGGGTTGATAGGACTCTGCATATATGATGAGGTCTTCACTTAGTCTCTGGGCCCAGGCTTCAGTCAGACCCTGGACTTTTCCTCAGACTTGTTTCTTGGTGGGCATGCCCACGTGGTGCATGACTTAAGGTATGGTTCGGGGAGGGATGCAGTGGGCTCTCCTGAGGCCCAGCTTATCCCCTGCCCAGACCCTCTGCAAAAATATGTGTTCAGGGCCGGCCCGGTGGCGCACTCCTACAGTGCGCCGCTTGGGAAGCACGGCGGCGCTCCCGCCGAGGGTTCGGATTCCACATACAGACNTGTTTTATCATTAGCATCATATTTTAATTTTCAGCAGCCTTTTCTCCAGTTATTCCTTTTTAATGGCATTCTGATCATCTTTTTAAGAATGCAATACCTTCTCTAATATCTTCAAAGGTTTAATTTTTTCTTTTGGCTCCTGGATTATCTTCGTTTTCTCTGGAGTGATTTGTGTGTTCTCTTGCCTTGGCACCTCTTTTTCTTATCAGGGGCTCTCACAGATGACTTGGCTGATTCTCAGTTGGAGCCTTAGCACACAACCTGTGAGGCCTGTTTGCACGGGAGACTGGTGGACTTCAGTTTCAGTGTCCAGGGCTGGATGATTTACTGGAGACTCTGGGTNCTGAATAAGAATCAACCCAGGAGTGAATGCAGTTGCGTCATCTGGCGGCACTTATATGTTTCCGAAAAGTCCAGTGATTTGGGCACGTGTAGATGATCGATTTTCCCTTCATAGGTATCTCTCCTCTTTCCCTGAACACCACAGTCACCTTTTCTGGTCACTGAACTGGCCCCGTCCCCTAAGAGGTCATTCTGTGTCTTTCTGCCGCCTGTCAACCTAGGTTGGGCACATGACTTAGGGAGGGGCGTGCACCCGAGGCCAGCTGACCCCGCATTCTTTCAGGAGGTGTGGGTGAAACCTTGTGGCTGTGGTGGTGAGAGAGGTCTGAAGGAGAGGCAGGGAGGGACGGGAAGAGAAGACGAGATGTTCTAAGAAATGGTGGACGAAGGGCAAGTTTTCTGAGTCCTTTTGTCACACACACACATGCACATGCTTGACAGCATGGCTGGTGTTCTTCTCGGCTGAGTGTCATGTCACCCTGCAGCCCACTGGCGTTGCGTGCTGCCCTTTGAGAGGACCACGGCCACTTGAAGGCTCCTTTCTTTTTTGCTGACTTGCTTTTGCTTGGAGAGGTTTGGGGGTCCTCTGTTTATCCTTGGTGTTCTGAAATCTCATGCTGATGTATTAAATATACATGTCTCTTTGGTTCATTGTCCTTTTTCTGTTGTTGTTCTA
>NW_007728293.1:129644-133469 GCF_000696425.1 Galeopterus variegatus | reverse complement strand
ATTATCTTCGTTTTCTCTGGAGTGATTTGTGTGTTCTCTTGCCTTGGCACCTCTTTTTCTTATCAGGGGCTCTCACAGATGACTTGGCTGATTCTCAGTTGGAGCCTTAGCACACAACCTGTGAGGCCTGTTTGCACGGGAGACTGGTGGACTTCAGTTTCAGTGTCCAGGGCTGGATGATTTACTGGAGACTCTGGGTACCAAGACACACAGATCTGTTCCTGGGATGGTCACCTTCATTTCATTTTTCAATCAGAGACACAGTCTTTTTCTTCCACCTGCAGGGTCAGGAGAAGGGTGAAGGGTAAGAAATGCCCAAGTGCCAGGCCTGCTCCAAGCTTGATCGAGATAGAAATTGGCTGTTTGGGTTTCTACACGTCCATCTGTGGATCGACAGTTAATCATGTGTCCCTACGCCCACCTTGCTCTCTGATGGAGCAGGTATTTCTGGGTCTGGGGTCTTCCTGCGGCTGTGCTGCCCCCGGGAGCCCCTTTATGCTGTCTCTTCCTTCTGTCACAACCCCGTAGGTCCTCCAGGCGGTGGGTTCTCCTGCCCGATGGGCCACGTGTCTGTGGACTTTCTTTCATCTATAAATTTGTGAAGCTCTCTGACCTCTGATGACCTTTCTCTTGTTCTGTCTGTGGTTACAGGTTTACCTTATTTTGCTTCATTCCTATCATTTTGTGGGACTTTTAGAAAGGAAAAAAGAGAAAGCATGTGGTCAGTCAGCATTTTTTCACTAGTGGATACAATAATTTGAGAAGTACTGCAGTAAGCCTTTTCCTATTTTCTGCTGGCTCTTAAAGTAAGAAAATTAAACCATTAGTTCCTTTAGAGCACTTGGAAATCTTTTTTAAAAAGCATCTACATTTCTGCAACTTAGTTCAGTGGATTCAAAGAGATATTGACATTTCTACATACACTCCCTATTGCCAGATGTTTGTTACTTTCTATTTACTCAAATTCTCATCTTTTAAAAAAATTATCAGCAAAATATGAAAGCACAGGCAGAATGTCTCTAGGCATTTCATTCAGAGCATCGCTCATTGAGGTTATAGTAGAAGTCTGCTCACGCTCTGCTATTGGGACCAGAATTGGTGGGATGACTAAAAAATGTCTTTTAAAGTTGGAGGAATGTAATAAAATGATACACCCGTATATTAAACATTTTATTCAACTTAAATCATATGAATGTCCCTTAATTCACCAAGGTCTCTTAGTGAGGGTCACCGGATAGGAGTTCCCAGTTCTCTTTCTTGCATAAACCGCATCCAAGGTTTTCAGTTTTGATTTCCTTAGAAGTGCAGTGAAAACTGGAAGAAACGCGTGAAGCAGGCCAAGGTCGGGCGTTCACAACACTTTCTGAGTCGTCTACAGTTTTATCTCACATACCTCATTCTAGCAGGTTTGGTTTTTTTTCACTGTATTGAGACTTTTCAGAGCCAACTTAGTTTTCCTAGATTTAACATTTTTTACACTCCTATTTCCTCATAAATATTATATACTTAAATAATGTTTAATTATGGAATTTAATTACTATAATAAGGACAAGTGGCACAAACAGGTTTAGAGACAGATGCAGTTAAGTCCTGGGAAGCGTGTGCCTCACTTTCCCAGGCCAGGAGTGCAGAGCGGGTCTCACCCGAGCCCTGAAGAGCCTCCGACACCAGAGGAGTTGGTCGAGTGGAAGCTGGCTGAGCCCTTGTGCTGGGACAGTCCTGCTCTGAAGCCGATTGAGTTTAACACCATCGAAGCAGAGATGGAGGCTGTTCTTCCTCCCCCGAGAGGGAGCCTGGATGCGCAGATTCCTCGTGGCCCTGACAAGCCCCGCTCCCAGGTGGCTGCTCTCGTTTCCCGTGCCTCGACTTGATTTTCTATGGGCAGAGACCGAATGACAGGCCGTAAGTCTTCGTCAAAGCAAAAGAAGCCCAGCTCCCCCAGCCAATTTGACAGGACCACCAGATGGAGAAGGCTTTAATGTACTCTCTTAGGTGCTGTCCGCTTAAAATTTATCTTTGAGGAGAAGTGAAAGTTAATTTGTCAAAGGTGATTTACAGCCTGAATTTGCAGGGGAGGGAGAAAGCTCCCCTGAAGGCGTCTCTTTGTGGAAGGATCTGGATGTACAATGTGGCTTTGGACTCTGGGATTCAGCTGCTCAGTGCTGGATAAATCACAGCGCTGTCAATGCAGCGATATATACAGTACGTGACTCTGGAGGTGGTTGCATGTCTGCCCTGGTCACATGCACTTCAGACGCCTGTGGGACTGCAACAAAGAGGACCCTGTTGTACCCTGTGTTCCCTTTGGTGGCTTTTTAATGCTCCTGCATTAAAAAGAGAGAGTTCCATGGCTGATGGGACTATGGACCAGACACACGCAGACAGTAGTACCTGGGTTGATGTGCAGTTTTACGTCAGTGCAAAATGACGGTGGAGGTGAACACCAACCGTGACGCTGTTTCATGCAGAAGAGCAACCCAGACCCACAGGGATAGAGGGTGCAGATGGGGACCTGCCTTAGTCCGTGACTGTCAGATCTGAAGAAAATATGATGATGATAATAACATTAAATAGTTGAGTCTTCGTGAACTTTAAGAACTTCAGAGAAACTGTGAGTCATGCCGTAGTCAAAGGGACACTTGGCCTGTAGACCTGCGTGGGCTTGGTTCTTTGGTTTTATGCAAAGCATCCGAGATGTCTTTCCTTTTTCTCAGTGTGTGAAGGACCACAGTGTCCAGGTCCTGCCCCATCCCCCCAAATGTATTACTTTGGCTGTGAACCACGCCTTCCTAATTGATACTGAAGTTTCTGTGTATTTCAGTATTTCTAGCCCAGACCTTGGGGTTACATCATAAAGTGCATGCCCCGTGTTCTAGCAGTCAGTGCTGCCTCGTAAGCAACGCGTAGCATAAGCAACACTTAACACACTGGCCTTTCAACATGCTGGCCCAAAGGTGGGGGCTGGGAAATACTGAGGCGAAGGATGAGTTAACTTACTAGTAACCTCACAGAATTAAAGCTGCTTCTGGCTGTGTGGTGTAAACACTGCCCGATACCTCATCAACGCGCAGCAGCAAAGCAAAAAACAGTCCTTGGATATGTTGGGAATCTTGGGGTGTGCTGACATCTGTCAGGAAGAATAGCAGCGTACCTTGGGGGGTACAGTTCTCCACAATTAACACGACAAGGAGGGTGCCAGGACAAACACGGCAACCTGAGGTTTTAACTCCAGATGCGCCTATATGAGGGACTGTAGTCAGAGAACTTTCCACCTGCCATAGACTCAGTTTAACTGTACCACAGCGAGGAATCTCTTTTATACTATTTTCCAGAAAGCAAAAAGAAAAAGAAAAAAAAGCAAATGAGGGTGAATAAATAATGTATAATTCTTTATTTAGAATTATTTGTGGAGAAAATGAAATTCTTCTCCAGACATGTTTTTATCTATTGCTCTGTAACAAGACACTATTCCACAACTTAGACTTAAAATAATGTACTGTTATGCTGCACAATTGTGTGGGTTGACAGGTTCTCACTTGAGGTCTCTCGTGTGGCTGTGATAACGGCAGGGGACGTGGTCATCTGAAGGCATAACTGGGCTGGTGAACTCACTGGCTGGTGTTGCTGGTTGTTGGCTTGGAGCTGCAGGGGCAGGGGGTCCCCTACCTGAGAACGCATATGTGGCCTGTCCATGTAGTGTGGCCTTATCACAGCATGACTCTACCAGGAGTGAGTGTTTTAAGAGCAGAAAGTAGAATCTGGGCAGTTACAGGCTTCATTCAGAACTGGCACACAGGGTCACTCCCTGTGTGTGCTGTGGGTCAC
>NW_007728293.1:127453-129251 GCF_000696425.1 Galeopterus variegatus | reverse complement strand
GGGCAGTGAGGGGTGTCAGGGCCATCTTGTAGAAGAGCATGTGAGATGGGAGGTATCGTTGCAAACTTCTTCGGAAAGTATAACCTGTCATAAGATTTACAATCAAAATTGGATATAGAAATCCCTGTGAACATTTGTATTATTGTAGCACATGAATACATTCTTCCAGTTTGCAGGTTGATTCATTCATTCATTCAGCTTTTTATCTAGTCTGTGTGATGTGTTGTGGTCAGTAAGTGGCATGACAAGGAAGAAGGGTAGGGACAGAGACCGAGGGCACAGGCAGTGGTTTAGGTAGAGAGAGATGAGCACACGAGTGATGCATGTGGCGACAGCTGCTTTGCACACGGAGGGAGGCTAGCGTGTGAACAGGGACGGTGAGCCTTGCGGGGGACAGCTGCTCTTAGAGCTGCCAAGGGACAGCATGGGACCGGCCACCTCCAGTTGTCCTTTCTCAGCTCTGAGCAGATGACGGACTCTCACCCTGTGGGCCATGCTCAAATAGCCGAGGGTTTCTTTGGCCAGAAGGGTCCCTAAGTCTGGACTTTTGTGCCCCTCCCCAGAAGGTGCTGCTCTGAAGAGTAATCTGTGTAACCAGCGTATAGAACATACTCCTTTCAAGGTTGGTATTAGTAGTTCTTTGCAATTATGTCTTTACTTAACGTGAACTTTGCTAGTGGCATCCCAGAAACTAAAGGATGAGCACATCTAGAGTTTTCTTGAGCCTGAGTGTCAAAAGGATAAATATTTTCCCCAGGTGTACAAAAGTGTTGTACGTACTAGCTCAGGCTCTGCTTTGGAATCAGTGCCATCACTTGTGTCTTGGGGCCGTTGCGGACGGCATGAAATAATGCAGTTCAGATTTGTTGAAATAGGAGGGTTTTTTTTTCTCTTTTCACATCTGCACTTTCAGCATTTAGTATTTTATCCAATATTAAAAAATTACTTTTGATCCTGAATTGCTTTCAGCATCATAGACTGTTTCATTAGTGTATCAAGAAGTGATATGGGATATACGTGCTAAGGACTTGAAAGGCTAACGGTGTTCACAAATAAATACAGCCATGAAAATAAGTGAAAGATGAAATGTACATTCATTTTTCTTTGTTAGATGATGGATGTTGGAGGCCCTTGCTTTGGGGGGAGTTCCCGGGGAAGAGGCCATCAAGACCTGGACTGGCCGTCCTCTCCCTTGGCAGGCTGCTGCCCCGGCCAGGCCACCTGTGCACCTGCCCCTTCTGCTCTGTGCCTGCTGAATTCTCTTGGTTTTAAAATAGAGGCTTTAGGCAGCTTGTGGTGTTCTACTCTTTGCGCAGTTGGGATCAATCAAGAAAAGCATGACACTTCCACATGTAATCACTAAATTATCTGGGTAATGACGTAGATCAGGGGTCAGAAAACCTTTTCCTATAAAGGAGCAGATAGTAAATAGTTCAGGTTTTGCAGGTCTTATTGTCTCTGTCGCAGCTAGTTGGCTCTGCCCTGTGTGCAAGCAGCCGGAGATAGTACATACGCAATATGCTTATTAAAACTTGGCTGTGGACACGTTATTTTCCCGTGTTACGAAATCTTTTGTAGCTGTTTTCAACCACTTAAAAATGTGAAAACCACCCTTGGCTCTCGGAATGGGTGGTAGGCTGCCCCTGGCCACGGGCCACAGGTTGCTGACTGCTTCTCAGTGTCCTGCAGGAATAGGCAAAAATTCACAGGATACATAAGTAACTTTTTTTTTTTTGTCTTTTTCCGTGTCCGGCAACGGATCGTAACCCTCAGTGTCGCCCCTGCACCGGACCAGGAC
>NW_007728293.1:102927-126469 GCF_000696425.1 Galeopterus variegatus | reverse complement strand
CCAAAATCATCTCCTCCATGTGGGTGGCCCACCACAGCCACCACAATATCCATGGCTGCCATGAAGGTGGCTAGATGCCACAACCACCACACAGATGGTCCGCCAGCCACTGGAGTGCATTGACACAAGGAGAGTCACCAGCAGAGATGAAGAAAGGAGTAGGGTGTCTCTCCCTACAGAGCCCATTCCAGAGTGACAGAAGAGGCATCTGCTCTACGATTGTATTGGGGGACTTGATCATGCCTCTCAGCATTGGACAGATCATTTGGGCAGCAGATCAACAGAGTAACCGTTATCTTTCAGAGGGAGAGAAGGAATCTAGGGTGATTGGGTGGGGGAGGGAAAGGGGATGGGGAGAGATTGGACAAGGGGGATAAAGAATAATTATGATTTGTAACAATATATATGCTAGTAATGTTGATTTGATCAGCATATCTCAATGTTGAACCCCCAAAATAGGTATAATCAATTTCAATTCAATAAAAATTAAATAAAAAAAATAAAAGTTTACACACACACACACACAAAAAGAATCAGGCTACAGAGCCTCCAGGATCCCCCAAACTTCCTGTGGTACCTCCTTATAGTCACTTCCACCACTACCCACCAGCCTTGGCAGCCACTGTTTGCTGTCCCTTGCTGTCCCTATACTTTTGTCTTTGTAAGAATGCCACGTGCTGGGCTCATACAGTGCTTAACCTCCTGTATTAGTCCATTTCTGTTGCTTATAACAAAATACCTGAAACTGGCTGATTTATAAAGAAAAATGACATTTATTACTTACAGTTTCTGAGGCTGGGAAGTCCAAAGTCCATCTGGTGGTGGTGACAGTGACTCAGGGGTCTCACATTGCAAGATGGTGGAAGCAGAGAGAGAGAGAAAGACAGACTCTCTCTTCTTTTACATCCCTCAGAACTACGCCCCTGACCACCACCATTTTTAATCCATTTCACTCCTGCAGGGTCCTACAATCCAATCCAATTTCCTACCCCATTAACAGTCACAGTGGGGGCTAAGATTCTAATGCATAAAACATAGGAGACATAATCCAAGCTTCATAATTCCATCCACTGCACCTCCTGAGCTAGTTTCTTTCCATTTAGTGTAATGCCTTTGCCATCTGCCCAAGTCACTGGGAGTGTTCACAGTTTGTTCCTTTTGGTGGCTGAGTAGTGTTTCAGTGTATGCTGTACCCCAGTTGGCTTATCCATTTACCCGTTGAAGGGCATTTGGGTTACTTCTAGTTTTTGGCAGTTATATAGTTGCTTTAATATTCATGTACAGTTTTTTGTGAGAATGGAAATTTTCATTTCTTTATGGTAAAAACATTGGAGTGGAATTGCTGGGTGATACAAGTGTATGTTTAACTTTATGAGGAACTGCCGGACTGTTTTCCAGAACACCCCCCGGCAGCAGCGAGGGCGAGCTCCAGCTCACGCTTGTGTTCTTTCTCTGTTACTGATGGTCCGTGTTCCCCTCCCGCCCTTAGTTCCCTCCCTATGGAGCACGTCGTCGGAGCCCTTCCACTGCGAGTTTGCTGACAGTGGATTCTGTTAGTGTCCTTCATTTGAGAATGTCACCTTCATCGCTCAAGGATGTTTTCACGGGGTATAGCGTTCTGGGCTGATCATGTGTTTCTTCGAGCACTTTCAATGTTCTGTTTCACATCCTCTGGCCTCCGTGGTTTTAATGAGAAATCTGCAGTCACTAGAGGAGTTTTTCCTCTACAAGTAATTTGCTGTTTTTCTCTGATTGCTTTTAAAGGTTTTTTCCTTTATATTTAGTTTTTGGCAATTTAATTATTAAACGTTTGAGTGGAGATTTCTTTGGGTTTATTTTTTTTGGGGGGGGTTGCTGAGTTTGTTTATTTTGTGGGTTTACATTTTTTTTTCTTGTCACATTTAGGAAGTTCTTAGCTATTATTGCGTCACTCTTTTTTTCTCCTCTTGTGGGACTCGGATGACACAAAGGTAAGAGCATCTCATTTTGTCCCACAGGTCTGTGATAATCTGTTCATTTTTTTTCCAATCTTTTTTCTCTTTTGTTCAGATTCTGTAATTTTTATTGGCACTACTCTGTCATCTCCACGCTGCTTTTGATCCCGTCTGTTAAGGGTTTTCTTCCAGTTGTTGTATATTTTCATACAAAAATTTCCATTTTTTTGAGTTTTTTATGCCTGATGTTTCTTTGGTGGGGCATTCCAACTTTCTGTTTGCTTCCAAAGTGCTTATGCTTCCTTGTTGGAGCATTTTTGTAATAGTTGTTTCAGAGTCTTTGTCTTATAATTCCAACATTTGTGACACCTTCTTGTTAATACCTATCTATTAGTTGAGATTTTCCTGGTTCTTTGTACGTTGAGTAATTTTGTATTTTATCATAGAGATTTTAAATACTATATTTTGGTTATGAGACTCTGGGTATTGTCTAACCCCCGTGGGAATATTGACATTGTCTTAGCAGGCAGTTGATCTGTCTGGGTTCAGGCTACAAGCTCTAATCACCTTTCTGTGTTTGGGGCTCCAACATCGTTCTACTTTCAAAGCCCAGGCAGTGCTGTCGAATCTTTCCCATGTGCATGACCCAGCACAACCCGTCTGGGACCTGGGTGGTGGTCTGCGTTGCAGTTCTATTCTCAGTATCTGTTTAGGGTCTGATCTACGTAGGCATAGCTCATGAGTTGTCTCAGGAGTTTATAAAACAGCTTTAAGGAGTCACTTTTCTGAGTTTCTCACTTCCCATTATCTCCCTGGTACTTTTGGGTTCCCCGGGACTCCCATTTTTTAATCCTATGGCCCCAAACTTTGGGCTTTAGTTACCCTTTTTTGCCATATGTTCAACTTGACTACGCCCTGCCTGGAAGCAAGCAGTTAGAGGACAGAGAGAGATTAAAAAACAATGGGGTTTGAACAACTCTTGGGACCCCAGCTCCTCTGGTTTCAGAGGTGGGATCTTCCTACTCAGTTTTCAGGTCCTGCAGCCACTCCTGCCCTCTCCTCCACCACCTCCGCAGCCCTCCACGGGGCAGGCGTGCAAAAGCATGACAAAAGAAAGAACGTGAAGAAGGAAAAAACCAGAGTACTCCCTGTACTAAGCACTAGTGGGGCCTAAAGCACTGGTGGGACTGACTCACCAAATTTTTAAATTTTCTGTAATTTTAATTCACTTAAACTTTAATAACCTCTTATGTCTAGTGGCTTGCTGTGATACTGTGAAATATATATTTGGTCTTTGTCCCCATTTCCTGTCGTTTAATTCCTAAAATCCTTGGAATCTTCAAAATGATAAGCGTCTTTTGTAAGCTACACCTAGGTAGCTTCAGGATGGGGCTGGTCACCAGAAAGACTAGAGGGTTGGGACTTTCAGCCCCACTCCTTGGACCCCAGCAGGGAGAAGGGGCTGAAGATTGAGTTGACCTTCAATGGCCAGTGATTTAATCAGTCATGCCAATGTACTGACGCTTCCATGAAAATCCAAAAGGACTGGGTTTGGGGAGCTTCTGGAGAGCTGAGCAGCTGGAGATTCCTGGTGGGTGGCGCCTGGGAGACCATGGGAGCTCTGCACCCCTCCACGTCCCTGCCCTATGCATATCTTCGTCTGGATACTTCGTAATTGCCTTTATAATAAACCTGTACACATAAGTGTTTCCCTGAGTTCTGTGAGCCACTAGCAATTTAATCAAGCCAGAGGAGGGATTGCAGGGACCCCAGTTTATAGCCCATCAGTCAGGAGCCTAGGAAGGACAAGCTGGGGCTTGCAGTCAGCAGCGGATGTGGGGCAGGCTCGTGGGACGTGATGCTGTCTGCAGGTAGACGGTGTCAGAGTTGAGCTGAGGGACACAGCTGGTGTCTGATGCAGACACAGCTGCTTGCTTGCTGGTGGGGAGAAGCCCCCACACGGCAGTGCAGGAGCGTCCCATGTGTGAGAGTGGAGGAACCGTGGCCCTTCTGCCTCCCCCCCCCCCCGTGCACGTGGCAAGGAACATGGCTCTTCCGCCCCACACCCCGTGCACTTGGCAAGGGGTCCTGCTGGAGAAGCTGCTGTCTAAGGCACTGCTGGCAACTTTGGGTCTGGGTAGGGAAGAGCCTCTGTCTTCCTCCACCAGTTCATTGTGAAGCAGTCACATTGTGACACCGCTGTGGTGGCACAGTACCTGGCTGCAGCATTTTGATTCAGGTGATTCAGGAGGTGGCCATGTCTTCAGAATGTGTTGCTAAATTTGGATAGTTTCCTGTGTTGGAAGCACATCCTCTGGAGCGTTAAAAGAACCCCAGGTTCAGAGGTGGAGCCCCTCAGAGCATGCTGGCAGCCCTGGTTAACCTTTTTTCAGAAGCTGCCTCAGGCAGGTTGATGTGGCCCCCATAGAAGCCAGTGTTTTTTCCCTGTGCCTCCCTCCCCTGGCTTCCAACCAAAAACTAAGGTACCATTTAGTGCATGATCTCATAATCGCTTGTTCAAACTAACTTGTGTCTGGGGCCTGCATTTTGAAAATGAAATATTATCATGCCCTTGTCTAATTTTTTAAAGAATGACAAAGGATTAATTTGCAAAAAGGTATCTCTTTCTGGCTTAGTATAAACTATTTACCTAATTGTTTTTGGTTACTTGGTGTACTTTTAAAAATGAAATGACTCTTCTCCCCTCCCTGGTTTGACTCCTTCAAAGACAGTGTTTTGATATTCTAATTTCTAAAAAGGAGGAACATTAATGTTATTAAAGTGACATTATTTATCAGTTAAACGAAAACACGGTTTCACAGTCAGGTTATTTGACTCCTTGAATCTCTGACCTAGAGACTGTTTTTCTTAAGTGCTGTCCCGCAGTATGAGAGGTGTCACTGTCAATGGCATGAAGGCTGCTGGTTGGAAACGTGTAAACTGCCAGTTGAAGGGCTCACAGACAGTGAGCACCTTCATGTGGTTTTTTCCTTTGTTGCCCTATCTAAGATCTCATGGCGATCTTTTAAGCTCTTTATTGCCGTTTAGAATTACTATATTTGAAAACTGTATAGTACTAAAAAAAAGTTGTAGCCCTAGCTTTTATGTTGGGGATTTTGTAGATTACAGAGAACTCTGTTGAAGACTTTGTTTGTTGAAGACAGAATTTTGCAAAGCACAGAAATTTCTGGCTAAGGGGAACACTATGGCCATTTAAACTCCCCATTTGAAGAAGCCTATTGCTTAAGGCAGTGCAAGAGAGCTTGATCCACCTCCTGCCCCTTCGGAGCAGACGGGAGGGGGATACGATGGGGTTGTGTAACACCAGCATAAATAAGACGTGGTACATCTGCCTTTACCAAGATGTGATTCATCTGTTACTTTTTTTCTGTGCTCAGTTGTGAAATTTATCTTTTAAATAAGTTGTCTAAAACGAGCACATCATGAACATATCCCATCCTCATGGACCCCTTTGGCATGCCTGCATGGGTGTGCGAAGAAGATTCTTGGAACGTCTGCTTGGCAGGAGAAACTGCACGAGAGCGACCGCTTGAGCAAAGGTGGCCCGCTTCCCGAAGACCATCTTCATTTGTGCGATTTTCGCCATCCAGGCCAGGAGGTTTCACACGCATTGATCTGTGGTGGCGTCTTCCTGCAGACTTTGGCACGAGGGTCATGATGTGTCTAAGTCATAGTGAAGACTGTGTAGCGGGACTGGACTATCACCGCTTCACCACGTGCATTGACCGTGTTCCTGTCACCTGCCCATCTCCACAGGGTGTCCATAGCCTGTGTACCAGCTTCCTAGGGAACAGTGGACATTGGGCCCAGACTGGGCTTGTGGACTTGGAGTGGAACTTAGGATTCTCTCCATGGCAAGAACCGGGCCTTGTTCCAGCCAAACTCATGGATAGGTGGACAGAGACAAGAGGATTCCTTTCCCAGGGCAGTGTCCAGTAACCCAGATTATCTCACAGGAGTCCTGGGGCCTCTTGGGTTGAGTCGGGTTCCAGGGAGTGCAGAGCGTGTGGAGGAGAAGCAGCTTTGTCCGCACCTTAGGACAGGGATGGGAGCCGTGAGTGCTGGAGGGGCCCGGGAGCCCTGTCCCACCCAGAGCACGGACACGACTGAATAATAACCTGCGCCTTTTCCCGGACACGCCTGTCTTCCACTGTTTCTGACTCTGCTTCCTTGCTTTTGTTTCTCGTTTTTATATGGCCTCAACCTTTTCCGCTTCCCTTCCCATCTCCAGCATCTCCAAGTTAGTCATTTTTATTTTTACACTTTGATCGAGATATAACTCACATATGGCGCAATTCGCCATTTAAAGTGTGCAATTCAGTGGCTTTTAGTATCTTTATAGAATTGTGCAACCATTGCTACCATCGATTTTTAGACTGTTTTTATTACCTGAAAAAGAAACCCCACACCCATGAGCCAGCACCCATCTCTCCCAAGCTCTTCCCACCTGCTGATCTACTTCCTGTCTGTATGGATCTGCCTGTTCTGGATATTTTATAAATGGAATCGTAGTATATGTAGTCTTTAGCTTGCTTCTTCCAGTAGCGTAATGTTTTCAGGGTTCACCTTTGTTGTGCCATGTATCAGTACCTACCTCTCAATCCATTGTATGGACATAGCACATTTTATTTATCCCTATCTGACATTTGGGTTGTTTTCACTTTTTGGCTATTATGAACAATGCTACTATGAACATTCCTGTACAGGGTTTTATGTTTTCACTTCTCTTGGCTATATGCCTTGGAGTGGAATTGCTGGGACAAATGGTAACTCTGTGTTAAACATTTTGAACAACTGCCAGACTGTCTTCCAAAGTGGCTGTACCGTTTTACATTCCCACCAGCAATGTATGGAGGATTCCAGTTTCCTCACATCCTCTCCATTATTTGTTATTATGTATCTTTCTTGTTATAATCATCCTAGTAGGTGTGAAGTGGTGTTTCATTGTGGGTTTGATTTGCATTGCATGGATGGCTGATGATGTTGAACATATTTTCATGTGCTTATTTGCCATTTGTATGTCTTCTTTGGAGAAATTCAGACCCTTGACCATATTTTGATGAAGTTATTTGTTGTTTTATTATTTAGTTTTGTTTGTATCAGTCAGGTCGGGTTCCCATAACAAAATCCCATAGACTGGGTTCTCACAGTTCTGGAGGTGGGAAGTCCAAGTCAAGGCACTGGCAGATTCTGTTCCTGGCGAGGACCACCTTCTCACTGTGTCCTCACGCGGTGAAGAGTGAGCAAGCTCTGGTGCCTCTTTCTCTTCTTATAAGGGCACTAATTCCATCATGGGGACCTCACCCTTATGACCTCATCTAAACCTAATCACCTCTCCAAAGCCCCATCTTCAAATACTGTCACATTGGGGGTTAGAGCTTCAAGAAATGAATCTGAGGGGACACAAACATTCAGTCCATAACAGTGTTCTTTATATAATCTGTATACAAGTCCCTTGTGAAATATGTGACTTGAAAACATTTTCTCCCATATTGTGGTTTTCTTTCTTTTTTTTTTCTTTTTTTTTTTGTCTTTTTTACTGACCGGCAATGGGATCGCAACCCTCGGTGTTGCGCCCGCACCACGCTCAGCCAGTGAGCGGGAACCGGTCTCCACATGGGATCCGAACCCTAGGCAGGAGCGCTGCTGCGCTCTCAAGCGGCGCATTCTCCAGTGCGCCACCGGGCCGGCCCATTTCTTGATGATGTCTATTGAAGCACAAATGTTTTTAATATTGATGAAGTCCACTTTATCTATTTTTTGTCATTGCTTTTCCTTTTGGTATTATATCTTAGAAACCATTGTCTAACTCAAGGTCATGAAAATTTATGCCTGTTTATTCTAAGAATGTTATAGTTTTAGCACCTACCATTTAGATTTATCATCCATTTTGAGTTAATTTTTGTATCTTTTGTAACTTAATTCTTTAGCACGTGAATGTCCAGTTATTCTAATACCAGGTATTCCTGCACCTGTTTCCAAAATGAGCTTCGTCGTCATCTGGAGTAGCGACTGTCTTGGACAGCACATGCCCTAGCGCCCCTCAGGGTGGGTTGGGGGGCTGGGTGCTCTCGTGCGGTTTTGTTTGTGATGGTCCTGCCTGGTGGAGCTGTGCACCTCTGTGTTGCTCAAGCATGTGTTGGTTCTCATCCAAGGGAGAGACTGTACTTCTCTGCATCTGCAGTCTAGAACACTCCAGAAAAATATCCTTGCATTCTTCAGAGTCTTTCTCAAGTGTGCAGGAGAAAGACTTTCATGTGCTCCTTCTAGGTAGGGCTGAGTTCTCCCTGCCTGGGGTCCATGCGCAGCACCTCCTTGAGGATTACCACAGTTCTCAGGAATGGGTCGAGCCCTCACTCAGCTGGACACAGGCCTGCCTGGCTCCTGGGCCCTGGCCTCTGTGGGAGCTCTCTGGAGGGTTCAACTGATGCACGGGTCCGCTGGCCTGTGTGATGCCTGGCACTGTGTTTAGACGTGGACACTGGAGCCTGACCCCTGGCTCTGATTTCTGGTACTGCCCCCACTAGCTGAGTGATCTTGGCCAAGTTACTCGATCTTTCTGTGCGCGAGTTCACTCATCCCAGCCGGAGACACCTCAGAGGGTCCTTGTGGAGACGAAATAGTTGGTTCATATCAATCCTTTAGAGCCCATGTGGCGTGGGGTGGCCCTGAGGACATGCTAAGTACTAGTATTGCTGTTATTACTCCATGGTTGTAGTGAGGACGCAAAATCTCTCAAACGAATATGAAATTGTGACCCTTTCACCTTTGCCTCCATGTTAATGAAACTTGCTTTGGGTGGCAGTTGTTCTCAAACTCAGTGCTCTGTGGGGTGTGAGGATGCGTGTGTGCAAGTGTGCATGTAATGCATGTGTGTGCAGGCGAGTGCATGTGCACACACGCCTGTGTGGCCACACCGTTTCACTGCTGAGGTGAGTCCCCAACAGTCGCCACCCTGCCCTGGTCAGCCCTCGGTGGCAGACAGAGGAGCAGGCTGGGGCTGCAGGAACTGGGAGCTGCCCTTGGGGCAGCCTGGTGGATGGTCCCTGTCCTCTTGGTGGCCCAGCCGAGCGGGCCATACAGGCCTTTGTGTCCTCTTCCAGTGGCAGGATCAGGCCCTGGTTCATTCACTGGCTGCTGGGCTTGGTGACCTAAATCTGAAGGACCTGTGGGCACCGTTTCCACCCTCCCCCCTTGTCTGAGTTAACCCCTTTATTTTCTCCTGTTCATTTCAACAGGATTTATGCTTGATTAAGTTACTCTCTTTTATCATAATTAAAGAAAAATGTGGTGGGAGAGCACTCGAAACTCCGTTCAATGAGAACCAGATTGTGGAGCTGCAGGGAAACAAGGCCGGCCCTGTTGTCGGCCCCTCCCTAGGAGACGGGTCTGCTGGGGCTGGGGGAGTGGGAGCCCGCGGGAGGAAGCTGCCCACCCGTGCCTGCCCAGAAGAGGACGAGAGGCCAGCCGGCCCCGCCTGGGCTTGTCACCCCCTGTCCTGGGTCCTCCCAGAAGCCGGTGTGCACAGTCCTCCCTCACATGCAGCAGGGAATGGCTCTGCACACAGGCCCTGGATTTACAAGGGCTTCTTGCCCGTGGCGCCTGCAAGTCTCCTGCTGCTGAACACAGCCTGCTGGAATGTTTTTCAAACAGTGTGTTCCTCGTCGGCTCCATTCCACAATGCTGGGTGCAATTACTCATAAAAGCAAAGCTGTGTGGAAATCCCAACGCAGCCCCGGTGGTCACAGAGCCCTCACTCCCTGCTGGGACCTGGGGCGAGCCCGCCATTTTCCCAGAGAGGTCACAGCTGGCTGTGGGATGGTGTTTGTGCAAAAGAGAAGAGGACCTTGTTGCATTTGAAACTGCTTCTGTCATATGTGTGGGATTTAAAAAATGTTTAGGCCTGCAGAGTTGGAGTGGAGGGGAGGAGCCGGTAGCCGAGAAGGGGACGGCCTCACCGACGGTCACCACTGAAACCAGACAGCAGGTTCAGGAGCCACGGTCTAGGCTCCTTTCTGCCACCCCACACAGGAGTGTGCGCTGGGTCCCCTGATGAAGCGGCTGTCTGAGGGGTGGGAGTGAGCATGGGTTCTGGAGCCTCAAGGCCACTTATCAGTGGGGTGACCTCAAGCAAGTGACTTGGTGGGAATGGTAGAATCTGCTCCTCGGTGCGTCGTGGATGGTACACGTGTTACCTGTGGCATGAGATCCCTGCAGTGACTGTGTTAGCTGGCACACGTAAAAGCTTTAGAGCAGTAAGCGTCCCTTCAGTGTGGGAACGGTCATTGCTGTTGTGGGATATCTGTCTTAGGATGACGAGAGTGTAAATTAGGAAGGGCCTGCTCTCAAAGTGCACGCACAGTGGCTTTGCTTGATGACGTTTCCGTCTGAGAACTTCGGCTTCCCAGGTGTCTTCCACTCCGCCGGAGCGGGAGCCGGTGCTCCGAGAGTGAAGCCTGCGTTCCTGTCATGTGAACTTGGCTACCCAGAGGAAGACTCCTGACCCTAATTTCTTCATCTACAAAACTGGGGCAGTGATATGGAGCCCAGTCTCCCTCCCTGAGACATCGGGGTGAAATAAAATTGTCGCTTTATTACCTTGCAGTGAGGACTGTGCACGTGGAGTAACGTCTTGGTACAAAATGTCAACGGCAGCAGAGCATGTTTGTGAAAGACCAAGGCTGGTCTAGCCTTGGTGGTGTGGTGGGGGGTGTAGCCATGGGGGCCCACCCCGACCCCGCCACCTCACGCGGGCTACTGACACGAAGCCCTTGAGACTCGATGTCCAGCCTTTCTGGCCAGGCCGTCCTTGGCCCACAGGTGCACGGGACTTACTGGGAGCCAGAGCACACCCCCTGCCTCCAGCGGCCTCCACCAGCAGTGAACAGGCAGGGTTGTGAATGCTCCAGCTGCTTCGCCCGCTGGCAGGTCAGCTCAAGGACGTGTGCTCCATGCCGCCTCCCGGGTGCCCCTGGCAGCCACCTGCTCCCCTTGCTCTTCCCTGCGGTTACTCATCCTCACTCGGAGTTCTCCTGGCATTGTCTCCGCTATGCACTGCTCCACCTCAAGTTCTCTTTCTTGGGGAACCCAATCTATGGTAGAAACGTCATGGATGTTGGCCGAGGAACCCTCTGTTCAGCCGTGTCTCATGCACCCTTCCTTTGCTCAGTTTGCTGCTTCCCGCCGTCTCTGCATCCCTGCTGCTTCCCATGGTGGGTTCCTGCCCTCAGCACCGTCAGAGGCACTGAGTACTATCAACACACGAGATGTGACAAGTTCAGGTGGCTGTACGTGTGTCACTGTTGCAGTGTCAGCCGTGCATTGCATATACCCATGGTGGGTGTTGAGAGGATGTGTTCTTTGGTCTTGAATTAGCACCCAGTCCCCAGAGCTGAGGGCAGAGGGAGGTGAAGGGCCCTTTGTGTGAAGGAGCCCTGCCGGCCATTGTGACGGCCACCGGAGCATCCTGTGTTGATTAGAGAACTGCCTTGTGTGGCCATGAAGGCCATCTGCGTGGGCCCCTTCCAGGCCAGGCCTTCCTCGCCTCAGTGACCTTCTCTTTCACCTTGCCCTGGGTGCTGCCTTCCCAAACCTGGGTGCCATCCTGCAGCACAGCCTCCTGTCCCTTCACCACACAGAGATGCCAGCAGTACCAGCTAGCTGGAAGGCTGGCCCCAGAGGAGCCTGGCCCGGGCAGCCCCAGCACGGCGGTCCCCATGGGCTGCTCCATGGTGGCTGTGTTTGTCCGTTTGTGCATCCAGCATCTCCTGAGAGCTTGCTGCAACTGATAGTCAAGAGGCAGCAGAAAAGGTGCATGTGGCCCCCGGCTCACAGGTGACACAGGT
The DNA here is from genome assembly GCF_000696425.1 of Galeopterus variegatus. Lineage (NCBI taxonomy): Eukaryota > Metazoa > Chordata > Mammalia > Dermoptera > Cynocephalidae > Galeopterus > Galeopterus variegatus. The sequence goes on along the minus strand of NW_007728293.1, from coordinate 114,669 downwards.
GCTTCCTGGGGTGGCTGAGCCTCCGCCAAGGGACAACTGTCTTCAGAGAAGAAAGAAGACTTCAGAAAGGAAATCCTGGATTGGAAAAATTTCTTTTCTTTTTTGAAAGACAGTTTGTCAACCTGTTTTATGGACCCGTTCCTCTCCAGCTTCCTACAGATTCACATCGGCTGGTGTTTACTTCATTTGTTTTAAGCCTGCCCTCTCAACTGCACTCTTCTCACCTCCATTTAAATGGGCTAAAGTTGCCAGCGTTTGGGGAAAAGATAAAATCCTGCCCACCCGCGCCTGGGAAGTCCTCCGGTGTTATATTTTGAACGCACCCCCCTCCGCCACCTGCGATGAAATTGTTGCTTTATGACCATTGTAGCCGCTGTTAGGAGAGGTGAAAAGGGCCTCAAGAACGTTAGGAGGTTGTAAGGAATCATCTGAGTTTATTTAATATGACAGAATTTCTCCAAGAGGAAGTTAAGTGAAGCAAATAAGAGGTATACTTTTTTTAAATGATAAAATTGCCATTAGTTGCTGTCAGCTCGATTGTCTCTAGAAAATTCGAGGGACTCAACTGAAAATCTTAGAACTCGTATGGGGATGTGGCAATGTGGCTGGATTCAGGATCGACTGAGAAACCTCAGTGGCATTTTTATGTACCTATGAGAATGAGTAATGGAAAAAAAAAAAACTTAACAGTAGCAACAAAGCCCGTCAGACACTCAGGAGTAACTTTCACGAGAAAGGTCCAGCGCCTCTGCAGCGTCACTGAAGGGCTCGAAGGGCCATCAGAATGACTGGAGAGGAAAACTCTACTATTAGATGGGGAAGTAATGTTATAAAGATATCAGTGCTCCTGACTTTAACATATAAATTTAATGCAATCCAGTGAGTGCCCCATTAACTTATTTTATAGAATTTGGCTCGCTGCTTCTAAAATCCATGTAGAATTAATTGAATACGAGCCAGAAGAACCAAGACAATTTTCAAAAGGAAAAACTATGAGAACTTTGCTTTATTCAATACCAAAATGTGTTGTAATAATTAAATAGACATACATACAGATAATCCACAAACAGACCCCTGGAATATACAGGAGTTCATTAAATGCTCAGTGTGCCCTTTCAATGAGTGGGGAAATAATGAAGTTTTTAATAAATGGTGTTGGGGCAATTGAGTGAGACTTTGGGAAACCAGTCCCTTACCCCTCCCCAAACAGAGGAAAGACTTTGTTTATGATGTTGAGGTAGGAAAATCATTCTTAAATGAATCAACAAGAACAGTAATGAAAAAGATTGATAAAATTTAATAGAAGCTCTACAGTGTGCATAAAAGAAATTAAAAAAGGAATTTGTAGAAAGCAACACACAAAGAGCTAGCAAAATTAGAAAAGCTTACTCCTCCGTACTAGTTGTATTAGTGGCCTCTGGCTGCTGTAACAAGCACTATCAACTTAGTTACTTAACACAGCACAGTTTTATCCTCTCGCAGTTCTGGAGGTCAGAGTCCAGAGTGGGTTGGTAGGGCTGCGTTCCTTTCTGAAAGCTCCAGAGAAGATCTGTTTGCTGGCTCCCTCCGACTCCCAGAGCTGCCACGGCTCACAGCCCTTCCTCTGTCTTGAGAGGCAGCAGCACAGCATTTCTGGTCTCCCCCAGCGTCTTCATCACATCTTTTCTTCTGCTCCTGGTCCCTTTTATAAGGACACTTGTGATTACACTGGGTCCACCCTGGTAGTCCAGGATCATGTCCCCATCTCAAGATCCTTCATTTCATCACATTTGCAAGTCTCTTTAGCCACATAAGATCACACATTCATTAGGATGAGGATGTCTTTGGTGGACCATTATTCTGTCTCCCATACTATATTAGGAATCATAAAATAAAATGAGTTATGAATTTTAGCTCTCATATTGGTGAGGTTTAAGATGAAAGTATGGGCCCTGAGCATTTTCATAAACTGTGGAGTATTGGTTCGTGTATTCACTTGGGAGGGCAATCAGCTATGCTTCTTAAAATCAACAGCATGCACACCCACGGACCTGGGGATCCACGTCTTGGGATTTGCCTTCCAAACACACTGAGCGTGGGGCATGGAGAAGCACATACAGAGATATGCATGGCAGTGCTGTTTTCGAGAGAGAAAAGGAAACATTCGGTGTTTATTGTTCTGGAAATGAAAAGAAAACAAACTCACAAACGTGGAATATTCATATTAGGGAATGTTATACAGCAATGAAAAATGAGGTGGCTCTGACCTCAAAGTTCTCTAAGTCATGGCTCAGTGAAAAAAGTCATTTGCAAAATAGCATGTGTACAGATTGGAAAAAGATGTAACAAAATAGCATATGCCTATAGTAGATAAAGATTTGAAAGCGTAAATGATAAAGTACTCGCTGGTTCTGTCTGAGGAGGTTGAAATAATGTCAAAGGAGACCTCAGCTTCATCTGCTGTGTGGCTCACAGAGGGAGGGGCACTCAGGTATTGCTTGCATAGTGTAAAGCAGTGTTTGAAAAGTAGGGGCGATATGTCTGAAAGAGAAGGTCAGACATTCTGTAGTGATCCCCAAGAGGCAAGCAGGGTTCTAGGGCTGCAGGTTCTATAGGAACTGGCCATGTGTGTGGACTGGTGTGGGGACTTGGGCTGGAGCAAAGGGCTCTTTCTAGTTGGCTTCCTTGAAGTGTCAGTCCTCACCGACAGTCGAAGAAAAGACGAGAGCTTGGAGGCGCGGTCCCTGTCCCTTTCAGAGACCGTGTTTTCATCAGCTGAGAGGTTTTTCTTGTTGGAGTTTATTTCTGCCTCCTGGGCCCCAGTGTCTGGTCTCTTGATCTCTTTCTGCTCCTGGATTCTCTGTGTTGAAATCAAGAAAAGCCTGGGAATCCTGTGTGACCTTGATTGGGATGTAAAGAGCAGCTTGTGGGAACATTTCCTGTGATTCTCCTGAAATCACAAAACCACACAAGGGTTTGGTCCCATTGGTAAGGTCGGCCGAGGTGATCGCAGGGAAGCAGCTTCGCCTCCTGACGAATGGCAGGTTAGGACGTGGGTATGTTGAAGAGCCGGCCGCAAGATGTCTGGTCCGGTGGGAGTGGACACGGGGAAGACTCCCTGCAGACTCATGGGAGTGGTGTTAGGAATCCCGATTTTCCTAGAAAAGAGTACTTCTTACGAGTCGTAATTGCTTTAAAAGTCTGCCTACACAGAAGTATTGTAGAGTGTGTTTCTTTCATTTATATATTATCTGGCTATTATTATTAAAATGTCTCCAATTCTAGGCCATCATGAGTCCAACACAGTATTATCAACTAAAGCCTTATGTCCAGCTGTTAAAAAAAATAAAGCTTCAGCCAGATTTGTTAAAAAGTGGGTGGCCTTGAACAGAGGCCTGTATATCCAAGTCCGTGGACTGATTCCCTGTCTCCGGATGGGTGGACAGACAGATGTCCACTCCTTTCTGAAAAATCAGCAGAGTTTACATACAACTCCCCTGCCCGGGTCTGATTACTTACTGCTTTGCACACTTAATCCTCACTGTGGGGTGCTCAGGAAGAGAGTTCCGTGCCAACTCGTTGAATGGCATTCCCCCGATTGATTAGAACCGGCGTGTGTGTGTTATTAGAAATAGAAATCAAGAAATAGCATGAAACTGATACATTTCCTTGTCTTTATTTCCTGTAAAACACATCCGTCCCTGGGTGCGAGAAGACGCAAGTATCATTAGTTTTGTGCCCCAGGTGGTAAACCTCTCCAAGTTTCTGCTTGCCCTGAAAGATTCCACAATATAAATAACTTTTCCTTTAAAAGGCGCATCTGTTTTACATTTCAAGGCAGTTGAAGCCCATCCTTCCCGTCCTGGGAAGTCTGCATGGGCGGTTCTCCCAACATCAAAGGCAGACTCAGCCCAGCCAAGCGGAACTTGGGCTCTGGGGAGTGTAATGTTTGGTGGCCATGGAGACGTGAGGGATGTCTTCCTGCCCACCAGCATCCCCGGGACGGGGGAGCGGGGTCTGTCATGTGCCTGAGCCCCCACTCCCAGCCTGGCAGGCTAGCTGCAGAAATGAGAACAGTCCTGCAGGAGAACTGCCCTGGCATGTAGTTGGGCCTGTCCGTCCAGACTTACCGGGAAGGACTGAAGTTGTTGCCACGTACGCTGACCCCACACTGTCTCCTTGGAGTCCTTGAGTCTCCCTACGTGGAAAGTAGGGGGTGGGGTTTGGGAGCCCTTCCAGGGGGAGTGTTTGTACTTCTGTGCGGTGGGCAAGTGTAGCCTTCCTTCCATTTTTTGGTATGTTGTGTAGAGGAACAAGGGGACATTTAAGGACTTGGCAATAGATGTTTTCCTCAAAGGACCATCTCTGGAGGTCAGAGAGATGTGAACTGGGCCTGTGGTCGTTAGCATAGGTGTGAAGCCACAGTGCCCTCTGGAACTAAGAGGGATCCAGGTGGCCTCCCTGGGGGTCAGGTATGCCTCTGGGTGGGGCAGGCCCCTCAGTGGCTCTGTCTGTTTCCTGGACAGTCCCTGCTGCTGCAGAGCTGGTGCATGCTGACCCCTGTGTCTCCTCTCATTCCTCTGTGGAATTATGCCTTTGGGAAGTATGGGGTCGCACCCACTTTGAGCCCAGACTCCCTCCCTGGAGTCACCTTCCTCCCTCCCTGTCCCCCACCCCACCACACCCCCATGCCATTTGTGTCTCTGGGCCTTTGCACGAGCTGCTCTCCTGCTTGGATGTCCACAGCTCTGCTCCATGGGGTCTCCACTCTGTGCCCTGTGCTTATCCTGGTACCTGAAAGGCACTTTCATCAACATATCTTTATGCATTTTTACAAATAATTTCTGGAGGCCCAGTTCTGCTCCAGAAGTCATTGATATTTGGTTCCCATCCTCCATAGAAGGCAAGGGAGTGGTAAATGGAAAGATATTCTCCAGGACAGTAGCTTTTCAAGGGTGTTCTCCAGAACTCCTGAATTCAAAGGAGGCCTGGGGATCATGGCAGAGGGCACCTGGGAGAGCCTTCCGATTCTCTGCGACAAAGTCTGTCTCGGTTGGCTTGGGCTGCCATAACAAAGTGCCACAGGCTGGGTGGCTCCAACCACACAGACATTATTTGTTATAGTTCTGGAGGTGGAGAAGACCAAGATCAAGGTGCTGGCAGACAGTTCCTGGTGAGGACTCTCCTCTTGGTTTGCAGATGGCCACCTTCTCTCTGAATCCTCACGTGAAGAAGAGAGGGGAGGGAGCCCTGCTGTCTCTCCCCCTCATACAGGATACCGGTCCTGTCAGAGTACAGCCCCCGTGTGACCTCGTTTAACCTTTATTACCTCCTTGTAGACCCCAGTTCCACATATAGTCACATGGGGTTTGGGCTCCAACATATTTCGGGGAGACACAATTCAGTGCACAGCAAAGTCTAGAACCCAGGGTGCAACAGTCTTTGTCCTGAGGCGAGGACACTGCGGCTGAACTTCTCACGGTCGTGCAGGTAGAGAGCAGCAGGCCCTCTGGGCCCCTCTCCCGACGACACTGGTGGGATATTGGCATGACAGCCCAGCCCGGAGGTGTCTTCAGGGGTGGCGGCCTCTCTGTGGACCCCTCCCTGCCATCTGTGCCATTTGTCCTGCCAATTGCTTCTCAGGGGAGTGTGGTGGTGATTGCATTTGTGTGTACGTTCGCCAAAACTCATCATAACATCCACCTAAAATGGGTGTGTGTGTAAATTATACCCCAGTAGAGTTGGTTAAAACCATGCTTTGGTGCAAACCGCATGGTATGGGTGTGTGTGAGGGTGGAGGTTAGGCTCAAAGGGCACTGGTCAGGAATCCCCCGGAGCTGCCGAGCTTGGTTCCACATGTTCGTCAAGTGGGTGAGTTTTTTTTTTTTTAAAGATGACCAGTAAGGGGATCTTAACCCTTGACTTGGTGTTGTCAGCACCACGCTCAGTCAGTGAGCAAACCGGCCATCCCTATATGGGATCTGAACCCGTGGCCTTGGTGTTGTCAGCACCGCACTCACCCAGTGAGCAAACCGGCCATCCCTATATAGGATCCGAACCCGTGGCCTTGGTGTTATCAGCACCACACTCTCCCGAGTGAGTCACGGGCCGGCCCCAAGTGGGTGAGTTTTGAGTAGGAATTAGATGGTGATGGTTTGCCAGGGGGCGTGTCTCTGTGACATTCCCTGGCCTGGGACTCACCCAGTGAGTCCACCTGGGGGCCTCAGATTTGGGGGAACGGGTGGCCTCGAAGCACTGGCTTATTGCTCTGACCCTGGCTGCCCAGACTGGATGCTGTAAGGTGGGATGGAGGGCAGGTCCAGGGGCTTTCACAGTGTTCTCGTGTCACTGGATGGAGAAAGCCTCCTCACCTGCCTTGAGCACCTCAGGATGGGGAGGGCAGCTTCCTGGCCTCCAGGGAGAACAGGGGGTAAGGAACTGTCCCTGCCCCAGCAGGCCACTGCAGCTTTCCCTAATTTTGATGGGATTCATAATTTTGAACTATGCCATGAATGCATGTTGCTTTGTCTAGCAATAGTCTTCTGCAAACTGTGAAATGGCTGCTTTAAATTAGGACACATGTGGAAAATGTAGGAATCATTCCTCCCTCCCCCTCCAGCTCTGTCCCACAGGAGCACATGAGGACCCCGGGGCGCATCTTCCTGTTCTGCACACAGACTATGGAAAATGATTACTGAACGCAGCCTTGTTATCCAAGTGAATTCACTGGGTTAGCTGTGAATCTCTTAGGACAAGGTACCACCAATGTGGTGGTGGAGACTGGGGGTGGGGGGACCCAGGGGGCCTGCCATTCTCCATCTGGATGACTTTGAGCAAGGTCAGCCTCAGTCTTCTCATCTTAAAACTAAGACTGTTCTGCAGTGGGTTTTAGACTTTGCTGTGGACTGAATTGTGCACCTCCGCCCCATTCATCTCTTGTCTTCAGACAGTGAGAATGTGATATTGTGCAGAGAGCAGGTAGATCTCGGGTAAAATCACAGCCTGTGCGACAGTGATTGGCAGGAAGCAGCCAGTGTCTTTGGCGCTGGAGCTCCTCGTCCAGGAACAAGCGCTTGTCTGTGGAAGGAGCCAGAGCTCACAGCCCACCTCGCTTGCCTTCCTGGAGGAGGTCCCGGGTACCAGCAAACAGTGTTTCTTTGTGTTCCTGGCTCTCAGGACAAACGACCTGAAGCCGGTAGCTAGAAGTCTAGCCGCCAGGCAGCGGTTTAAATCAAAATAATCACTTTAAGAAACAGTGGGGAACTGAGCTGGAGAACCATTTCCTCTGCCCCGAAATACTAAAACACACTCTGATTCCTGCTGCGGCCCGCACAGTTCAGTGGCCCCCCTGCACCGGCCCGCTGCAGGGATGAAAGGCGTGGGCAGGAGAGCTTGCGGAAGGCCCCTGGAGCTGGAGAGTGGCTGCTGAAAGGCTGGGCGTGCAGGGAAGTGGCCATCCCAGGCGAGGCATGCATGCAGCAGGGTGGCAGCGGCTGGAACCAGGGGCCTGGGAGAGCTGGGGTAGAATCAGGAAGACAGTGGCAGGTTCTGCAGGCTCCCGCACGTCCCTGTGTCCCCACTGTGATTTATGACCTGTAGGCAATGACATATGTGCAGAGGATACATAGCTTTATGAATTCTGTAGACGTATAGTAATTTCCAAGTGTGAGCAAGCTGGTGGGAATGGGGTCACAGCCCTGCAGGGAAGCCCATTTTCTCCCAAGAAAGTAGGGAATGGAAGCCAGTAACCCCCTCCCCGCACCCGCCCCTTATCTAGATCAGCATTTCCTAAAGGGCAGTGCTGTCAGGAAGATGCATTGTGTGGGGAATAAAAATCGGCTGTCCTGATGGGGCCATCTGGGCCTTAGACACGCTCATGCACCTGACCTGTCCCTGAGGGGAGTGCAGAGGGCACTGGCCCGACCCTGCTGACCTTGGGGCTCCAAGACCCGGCCTGCTTGTGTCCGAGGCCCTCGTTCCAGAAACCACGAGGGGCTCCTGGACGTGCTCTCTTCCTGTGCCCCTCGTTGGGGTCTCCCCACCAGCCGGCCGGGCTTCACCCACCCCAGCTGTGCTCTCTCATTTCTGAATTACCTGGAGAACCACAGCTGTCCCCAGCCCCCGCAGGCCATCTCCCTCCTGCTCAGGTCAACGCACTGGGCGGGTTTTCTCCTCTCCCATTTTCACCGCGAGTTGTTCTCTTTCGAATTCACATCCTTGTAGTTAGTTGTGAGTGTAAAGGGGTCCATGCTGAGGAACGGAGCTCCTGCTCTCTCCTCTAGGTGGGTACGGGAGCTCTGGGGACTGGGGGCATGCCCCTGGCAGAGACTTCAGAAGAGAGGGGAGCCCGTGCTGGCGCCGGCTGTGGTCATCACCCTCCACGGTCACGGCTGTTGGCGTGCTTGTCTGTCTTTCCTTAGGGAAGAGTACATGCAGGTGCTGCTATGGGGCCATGCTGACCCCCCCCCCCATGAGCCCGCTGTGCCCAGTCCCGCAGGAGGGCAGTTGGCTGGCATCCACGCTGGACGTTCTTCCGTATCCTCGAGGCAGTTCGAGTGGTGGACGAGTCTAGAGTGTGCAGTTGGAAGAGTCCGTTCTTCTTGTGGATCCGCCGCTCAAAAGCCAGGGGTTTTCCACAGAACGTGGGTTTCTTCATTCATAAGGGGAGAAGGTTGGAAAAAGGAAAGGGAACGTCATGATGGGTGGTTGTGGCATTTAATGGGGTCACACTTGTGTAGCTCTGTGCCACTGGTGGTTTTCCTTCTAGTCATTCACATCCTTTCTGATTTCCATAAGTCCCAGTGCACGTGTCATTACCTTATCGCACTCCATGCCCGCCACCCCACCTCCCGGGACAGCTGTGCCCACGCGGGAGTGCCCACAGACAGCCAGGGCCCTGGTGGGTCTCTGCGTGCTGAGAGCGCTGTCCTCGTGGACGCTGCTGCTCCTCTGCAGTGCTGCCGAGCCCCTGGAGGAGAGCCGGTCACAGCTGGCACGGGCTTGGGCACCGCAGGTATGGAGTTGCCAGTCACCAAAGCCGCTTCGTGAGCAACTGAAAGAACTGCGTCCTAAGATAAACAGTAGTTGAGAGTGAGAAGTTGTATCCAACATGTCTCCACCTCCAGGTGGTGTGGTGGCATCAGCCGAGAAACCTCGCTGCCAGCCCCTGACGCCCCTTCAGTTCAGCCCCGCTCCAGCAGACAGACACACACACCACACTCACACCACATTCATATACCACACAAATGACGTGCACCACACTCATGTCACACTCGTACACCACACACGCACCAAACACACACACACACACACCACATTCATACACCGCACACACCACACTCATACACCGCACACACCACACTCACCACACTCATACGCCACACACACCACACTCATACACCACACACACCACACACACACACCACACACCACACACACCACACTCATACACCACATACACCACACATACCACACACACCACACTCATACACCACACACGCACCACACTCATACACCAAACACGCACACTCATACACCACACACTCCACCACACTCATACACCGCACACACCACACTCATACACCACACACACCACACACACCACACACACGCCACACACAACACTCACCACACACACCACACACCACACTCATACACCACACACGCACCACACTCATACACCAAACACGCACACTCATACACCAACACACACCACACTCATACACCACACACACACCACACTCATACACCACACACGCACCACACTCATACACCACACACACCACACTCACCACACTCATACACCACACACACCACACTCATACACCACACACGCACCACACTCATACACCACACACACACCACACTCATACACCAGACACACCAGACACACCACACACACCACACAGACCACACTCATACACCACACACGACACCAAACACGCACACTCATACACCACACACTCCACACTCACCACACACACCACACACCACACTCATACACCACACACACCACACTCATACACCACACACACCACACTCATACACCACACACTCATACACCAGACACCACACACACCACACTCATACACCACACACACCACACACACCACACACACCACACACACCACACTCATACACCACACACACCACACTCATACAACACACACCACACTCATACACCACACACACACCACACTCATACACCACACACACACCACACACACCACACTCATACACCACACACACACCACACTCATACACCGCACACACCACACTCATACACAACACACACCACACACACCACACACGCACCACACTCAAACACCACACACGCACCACACTCATACACCAAACACGCACACTCATACACCACACACTCCACACTCACCACACACACCACACACCACACTCATACACCACACACGCACCACACTCATACACCACACACGCACCACACTCACACACCACACACACCCCACTCATACACCACACACACCACACATACACCACACACACACCACACTCACCACACACACCACACTCATCACACACACCACACACCACACTCACACCACACACGCACCACACTCATACACCACACACACCACACACACCACACTCATACACCACACACACACCACACTCATACACCACACACACACCACACACACCACACTCATACACCACACACACACCACACTCATACACCACACACACACCACACACACCACACTCATACACCACACACNCTCAAACACCACACATTCACCAAACACACACACCACACTCATACACCACACACACCACACATACCACACACACCACACTCATACACCACACACACACCACTCTCATACACCACACACACACCACACTCATACACCAAACACGCACACTCATACACCACACACTCCACACTCACCACACACACCACACACCACACTCATACACCACACACACCACACACACCACAATCATACACCACACACACCACACTCATACACCACACATACACCACACACACACCACACTCACCACACACACCACACTCATCACACACACCACACACCACACTCACACACCACACACGCACCACACTCATACACCACACACTACACCACACACGCACCTAACACACACACACCACACTCATACACCACACATGCACCAAACACACACACACCACACTTGACACCACACACGCACCTAACACACACACACCACACTTGACACCACACACACTCATTCACCACACACACCACACTCATACACCACACACAGCACACTCATACACCACACACGCACCACACACACCACACTCATACACCACACACACCACACTCATACACCACACACGCACCAAACACACACATACCACACTCATATACCGCACACGCACCAAACACACACACACCACCCTCATATGCCACACACGCGCCACACACACACACTCACACACCACACTCATACACCACACATGCACCAAACACACACACACCACACTTGACACCACACACGCACCTAACACACACACACCACACTCATACATCACACACGCACCAAACACACACATACCACACTCATATACCGCACACGCACCAAACACACACACACCACCCTCATACGCCACACACGCACCACACACACACACACACCACACTCATACACCACACATGCACCAAACAGACACATACCACACTCATATACCGCACACGCACCAAACACACACACACCACCCTCATACGCCACACACGCACCACA
>NW_007728293.1:101894-102143 GCF_000696425.1 Galeopterus variegatus | reverse complement strand
CACTCATTCACCACACACACCACACTCATACACCACACACAGCACACTCATACACCACTCATTCACCACACACACCACACTCATACACCACACACAGCACACTCATACACCACACACGCACCACACACACCACACTCATACACCACACCACACTCATACACCACACACGCACCACACACACCACACTCATACACAACACACAACACACACACCACACACGCACCACACTCATACACCACACTCATACAC
>NW_007728293.1:74597-101884 GCF_000696425.1 Galeopterus variegatus | reverse complement strand
ACCATACTCACGTCACACTCAAACACCACACATTCACCAAACACACACACCACACTCATACACCACACACACCACACACACCACACTCATACACCACACACGCACCAAACACACACATACCACACTCATATACCGCACACGCACCAAACACACACACACCACCCTCATATGCCACACACGCGCCACACACACACACTCACACACCACACTCATACACCACACATGCACCAAACACACACACACCACACTTGACACCACACACGCACCTAACACACACACACCACACTTGACACCACACACGCACCTAACACACACACACCACACTCATACATCACACACGCACCAAACACACACACACCACCCTCATACGCCACACACGCACCACACACACACACACACCACACTCATACACCACACATGCACCAAACAGACACACATCACACACGCACCATACTCACGTCACACTCAAACACCACACATTCACCAAACACACACACCACACTCATACACCACACACACCACACACACCACACTCACCCACCACACACACACCACACTCATACACCACACACGCACCACACACACCACACTCATACACAACACACAACACACACACCAAACACGCACACTCATACACCACACACTCCACACTCACCACACACACCACACACCACACTCATACACCACACACACCACACTCATACACCACACACACCACACTCATACACCACACACACCACACACACCACACACACACACCACACACACACCACACTCATACACCACACACGCACCACACACACCACACTCATACACAACACACAACACACACACCACACACGCACCACACTCATACACCACACACGCACCACACTCATACACCAAACACGCACACTCATACACCACACACTCCACACTCACCACACACACCACACACCACACTCATACACCACACACACCACACTCATACACCACACACACCACACATACACCACACACACACCACACTCACCACACACACCACACTCATCACATACACCACACACCACACTCACACACCACACACGCACCACACTCATACAGCACACACACCACACACACCACACTCATACACCACACACAGCACACACACCACACTCATACACCACACACACCACACACACCACAATCATACACCACACACACCACACTCATACACCACACACACACCACACTCATACACTACACACGCACCACACTCATACACCACACACGCACCACACTCATTCACCACACACACCACACTCATACACCACACACAGCACACTCATACACCACACATAGCACACTCATACACCACACACGCACCACACACACCACACTCATACACCACACGCACCAAACACACACACACCACACTCATACACCACACACGCACCAAACACACACATACCACACTCATATACCACACACGCACCAAACACACACACACCACCCTCATACGCCACACACGCACCACACACACACACACCACACTCAAACACCACACATTCACCAAACACACACACCACACTCATAAACCACACACGTACCAAACACACACGCACCACACTCACATCACACTCATACAGCACATACACAACACACACAACACACATACCACACTTGCACCACACTTGCACCACTCACATCACACTCATACATCATATACACGACACATGTGCGACACATGCACCACACACACATCACACTCATACACCACACTTGCACCACACACACATCACACTCATAACACACACACACCACACTCACAGCGTAGTCGTACCACACCTGTACCACACATGCACCACACACGCACCATGCACATGCCACACTCTAACCAGACATGAACCACATACCACACACCACAAACACCACACATACACATCCACACACACACAAACACACACCAGTCTGACAACACCAGAAATGAGTCCAGGATTATAGGAGGAGGTGTTTTGGTAAAGACAAATACATCTCCCCGTGAACTCCTTCGTCTTGTTAATTAGTAAATTCATTTCTCATCTACCATTATTCCATGCCTGTGTGCTTAGCTGTGGCCCGTGTGAGCAGTACGCAGGGGCCCTGCGTCTTGTGCAGTGTGTTCTGTATGTATCTTTATTTTAATGTCTTTTTTGAGTCTTTGCCCAGGATTCAGTTATTAGAGTTTCCTCTCTACCAAACTGAAATTTATCCAGTTTTCCCTAAGTTCACAAAGAAACCTTCTCTTTGGTTTCTGCTGAAGTAAACTTCTACTGTGTGTTTAAAAACGATTTTCTTGTTCTTTGTGCTCTTTTATTTAAAACTCCAGAATGGAGCACTTGCTTTTATGAATGCTGGTTTTCACAAAAACTCATAACAGCTGTCGTGGTTAAATGCTTAGACACACAGTGACTGCTTTGACGTTTTAAAAGGGCCTAATAGGAGCAATCACATTTTCTGACTGCAGTGGGGTCTCCTCCATGGATTGTGGTGCTGGGGTCTCTGTCTCTAGGAACAGGGGACCTTCACTCTGGACAGGCCAGACCCGCGGGGGACCCCAACCCTGAGCCGCGGCAGACCGCTGTCAGAAGTGGAAGAGGTTAAATAGGAAGTCCTGAGTCGGAGTGGAACCCCCTGGGTTTTGCTGCTTTCATTTATTTATTTTTTATTTTGTTTTTGTGTCTTGTCTATGAAAAGGTCGCTTGTGCTGAAGAGAGAAAAGGGCTGCTGTCCAGGTGAGACGTGGCTGGGGGGTCTGGACTGTTCTGGCGAGAGAAGAGTGGCACTTCTTTCAGGATCCAAAGGGAGAATTATACACCTGAGGTATTGCCCAGGATAAGGAGTACAGTAAAGATAATTTTAACTGCCTAATAAACAATAAATCCCAAAATAAACTCCTGGAGGAGGCTGTAAAAGCTACACAACAACATGCAGAAATGAAACCAGTTTTGTGAGAGTAGGGTATGTATGGGTAATTTGTTTTTCTTAAAATATGTATTTAAAGTGGCATTCTCACAATGAGAATTATAGTTTGAGAATTTTTTTTCTTTTCTGTGTCCCAGTTAGAACGTGTGAGCACGTGGCGCTGTAATCTGGGAGTACCACTCTTCTTCTTTTGCGTCTACCTTGTGGTTTAAAAGCAAGGCATAAGGAAAATAAACTGAACCTAAAACAATGACTTAAGAAATATTTTTTTCTACTTGCCAACTGTGTGTAAATCAATCTAAGAAACCTGGGCCTTAAGAAATGTTCTTGTGCACAATTGGAATTTTTCTTCTCCTTTTAAAACACTTTAAACATCTTGAAAATAAGACAACTGGGAAATGAAAAATTTATGAGCAGGCTTTGAGAATAACTGCTGACCCTTTAATTGATTGGCTCCCTTCCCCGAGTGCCTTAAGATATCTTCCCCCTGGATAGTGTTCATAAAATGCTGGGGGGTGGAGAGGACTGTTTTAATAAAGTGGGGCTTTTTCCCCCTTCCCCTCTTAAGCAGTTAAGTTTCAGCTTACAATATTTGGTGACTTTTTTTGTTGTTACATAATGTTTTTGGTTTAGTTATAGTAGACTTGATATGATCTCATCACGTGGCTTTTTGTTTTAAGACCAGGAAATAGTGCAGAACAGAAATTCTTAATGAAAGATTGACTAATACACATCCACACAGACACATATTTATTTGATCTGAAATGGACTTTTAAAATAGTTTTCCTTGAATGCACATTCCTTAAAGAAAAATGATTTCATTAGTTTTCTTCTGATGATTCTTAAACCTAATAATCTTAAATCATTATAACTTTTTCCCCCTGGAAACAAACATACTTTATACCATTGACCGAAGTTGGAAATAAAGATCACCGACATTTTAAACACTGCAGTTAGTGCATACACTGCAGCAGGCAGAGTCAGACGGAACGGGCAGTGCCCAGGCTGTGTCGGGTGCCCTCACCTGGCTCCTGGGCTGAAGGCTGGAACCCGGGGCCAGCAGAGGTCACTCTTCGTGTCCTTGCGAGTCAGGGCACTTGGTCATCGGTGGTTCGGGCTCCAGAAGGGAGTGTTCCAAGAGACAGGAAGTGGAGGCTGCAGGCTCCTAACGCCTGGGTCCAGGAACTGGCACAGTGTCATTTCTGCTTTGTTCTTTTGGTCAGAGCAGCCATGGAGCCCATTCAAACTGAAGGGGAGGTGCAAGGGGACCAGAGCTTCAGCCTGCCACGTTGCCCCACTACAGACACCCTCACAAATGCAGAAGCCCAGGCCTGTGTGCCCAGAGACTCTGCTTTCATTGGTCTAGGGTGTGGCCTGGGAATATGTATTTTTTTAAGTGCCCTCCAGTAGTTCTAAAGTATGGCCAAGGTTAGGAACCACTGTTATGGTTGAATAGAGTGGGTATTTGTGAGATGTTTTGACGCACATAGTAGGGCCTCAGTAAATACGTAGTTGGGTGGCTTTTCCTACGGCAGCTGCTTGGGCAGGGCCTCGGTTATTATGGAGATGACCACTGGACCCAGAAGATCTGGACACAACCAGGGGCTGCAGACAGATGTTGGTCCAGAGCATGGCACCGTGGCACATGTGAAAGAGTGTCACAGACACACACATACGGTTTATTCCTTACCATGACCTGGAGGAGTTGTTATTCAAGACTGGGCAGGGTGGGAAACCAGGGCTCTGAGAAGTTCCAAAGCTCATCCTGATGTTGGGATCCTGTGAGCAGCAGCTCTACTACCCACCCGAGGACCTCGGGTCAGCCCGTGCAGCCCACAGACTTGGTGGACAGAGGACACCTGCCAGCCAGGATGTTCTTAGCAGTGCTGCTGCTACTGCCTGTTGACTACAGACCAGATCAGTGAATTGGGACCTCTTCATATGACCTAGTGCCATACAGCAGTAAAAACAAATGAACTTCAGCTACGCATGACATCATGGGCGAATCCCACTACCGGGATGTCCAAGGAAAGAGGAAGCCACGGACAAGCACGATGGGATTCCATGGGCAAGGTGTTTTGTTTTTTGTTTTGTTTTCCTTTCTTTTTTTTTAATAGATGAAACTAAAACCTGTTGTTTAGGGCGCAAATGGAGGAGGTAAAAGTTATAGACAAGTGGGGAGTAGCGATCTGATCTGATTGTCGTAACTTGAGAAGCTGTTACCAGGGGAGGGAAGGGGACACACAGAGGAGACACCGGTGAGAGTGTCTCTGTTGTGTCTTCTGGAGAAGGAGGTCTCATGGGGTTCTCCCAGACTGGTGGGCAGCTTTGCCTCCACTGTTAGTCCCTGTGCTCTGCAGGTGTCCTTCTGCTTCCTGCCTCCTCGGGGACCATCGTCTGCAGCCTTTCTCTCCCACTTCTCTTCCTGGAGAGATTCTGTTCACAGATTTTATGGAAAGACCCCACTGCTGATGCCGCGGGCTCCTGCATCCACTCTGGTGAGCTGGAGCCTTGCTGGGAACCTCCTCCCTTGTAGGGATGGGCCCTGAGCGGGACATGGGGCAGTAGAGAGACTCATTTCCAAGAGTGTTGAACTCGAAGGGTGTCAGGCAGTCCTGTGGCTCCGGTGGGCTGCTTTTCCTGTTTTTTTCATTGCAGGTTGAATATCCCTTATTCAAAAGTCTCAGGCCCAAAAGTGTTTCAGAGTTCAGATTTTTTTTTCAGATTTTGGAAGTTTTGCAGATACTTAACTGGTTGAGCATCCCTAATCTGAAAATACAAAATCCACAACATTCCAGTGAGCACTTCCTTTGAGCATCGTGTCGACACTCAAAAAGTTTCAGATTTTGGAGCATTTCGGATTTCAGAGTTTTGGATTAGGGATGCTCGACCCATATATGGAAGGGGGCTGGGGGTGGTGGGTGTGTGAAGATAGCAATGGAGCCCTAAGCCAATGCTTCGGTCACGGTCACGGCGAAATTTCATGTCTTCTTAACAAAGTCACTAAAAGTAGAGTACTTCCAGACGGACAAGCAGAGGTCACTTCTGGAGTGGCATGGCAAGTTTGTTCATTAGGCACATCTTTGCTTCTATTAGCCAGCGCTCTGTTCAGAGCTGCCTGGGTGGTGAGGAACACTTGGAGGTGAAGAGGGCTCCCATGCTTGCTGCTTCCAACTGGGGCAGCTCTCGACACAGGGGCTGTGTCCACAGGGTCCTCTGGGCCTCTTCAGTTCCGTCCCCCATTGTGTTGTTGGATCCGCCCTGGCCACCCACTCGCAATGACGTTTGTGCCCAGAGACATAAGGCAGGATGCATTCCTGGGCCTGAAAAGCAGTCACTTCCTGGCAGGGAGCGTGGTCGAGTTATAAAGTGGTCTCGCTTGAGCAGAGCCCGCGCTATCGAGTTTTATTGGACCTGTGTTTATCTTGAGCCCTGCGGGAGTCAAAAGCCGGGGCTCAAATGGAGCTTTGAGGTAAACCTGCGTGCGCGCAGACAGACCACACGTCCTGGGGTTCGGGACTTACAAAGGTTTTGCTCAGCTTTACAATTGCCAGAGCTTTCATTTGGGACCCGTATCCTTTGAGAAGGCCTTAAAAATTCGATTCCACTTAAGTTTTTCATGTTGGGATCTTAAGTGTTACGATAGATGGGTCTGTTGACACAGTGCTGGGTTTTTGTTTGGGCCGGAACGTGAGTTGCGCTGACTTCGCTTTTCATGGCTTCCAGGGAGCAGCCCTGCCGACTGTCCTGGTGGGCGTTTGTCCCCGTTGTTCTACGCACGGGGCTTGGAGAATATGTCTTGTTCCTCAGCCGAATTAGATATAAGAAAAATTCACACCAGGCTGAGTTCAGGACTGACATTTGCTCTGTGGCTGGATTAAAAAAATAAACCACCAAACATGGTTGTCCTTCAGCCAGGGCCGGCTTTAAGAGCTTGCAACTGTCAAGTGACATGTGGGCACAGGTTTGACGGTGGGAAGCAGGGCTTGGGGGTGCTGGAGAGCAGGGAAGTGAGGAGGTGAAGCACAGCTCAGGGGCTCCCAACAGGCTCACCCAACGGGTGCTCAGGAGGTTCCGGGAGCGCCTGCAGCCCAGGGCCCCCAATCTTGTCCCTAAGCCTGGACGCGCCTTTCCGTCTGCTAACAGGACTTGCTGGTCGTCTCCATAGAGACCAGTGTGCTTCGGAACCCGAGGCTCAATTTTACTTTCCACTCATCAGCTGGAACGAAAGCTTGGTGAGCCTCTCTGTCCCGTGGGCCCCCGGCGCTGAGTCCTCCCTGGCACCCCCTGACCTCTGCCATGGGTGCCTGAGGCTGGGGGCCAGACCACGGGCGAAATCGCATTGCTTGCATACGCCTTGGGGTTTCTCAAAAGTTGGGCTGAGGAAAAGCTGTTTTTAAATGCACAGTGAGGGGACCCCCCTCTCAGTGTGTTCAAGCTCACCCTCACCACAGGGCTCCAGGACCTGGCTCTGAGTTGCTGGGAAAGAGGGATCACCAGAGCAGAGACCCACGCTGCCCTCTCCTGCATGTTGGGCCCCAGGGAGCCCCCGGGGTCCGAACAGAGCTGACCAAGGGAAGGCTGGTGGGAGAGCAGGCGAGGGAGGGGTCGGGTCCTACAGGGCCACAGCTGGTGTGTGTCGAGGGCTTCTCCCCCAGGTGAGGGGGTCTTGAGGGATGTGCGTATAACGGAGTGCCTGGCTGCCCTGGGTCTGAGAGGGGAAGGGGCCCCAGCCGGGGGATGCAGGGGGTGGCACCAGCAATCGACTGCAGCTTGGAATCAGTCGAGGGTGACCTTGGCCTGGGCTCCTGCTGGGAGGGGGAGAGTGGTGGGTGGGGGCAAAGCTTGGAATTACAAAGTGGGCACAGAGCACTCGACACGCCATGTAGACGTCCCACTGGAGGTGGTGGGATGAGGGGTCGCCACAGGAGCACAGGCTGGTGCTGGAGCACCATGTAGAGGTGTAGACAGTGCCCAGGAACATGGGGCCTCCCTCCCCCACACTGGGCATTCACGTCTCTGGGTTGGTTTAGTGGTGACTGCCCTGTCACTGCTCCCAATGACACTTCCTGCCACTCTGCGGAGAGAGCACCCGGGTGTTCCCCTCAGCCCAGTTTCCCAGCCTGTGCATGGTCCTGAGTTACCAGTGGGGCTGTGCTGGGGGCCCGCCTGCAGCCCTTTCTCCTGCACAAGGGTCGCGGCTGCAGGAGTCTGCCAGTTGTCCCCAGGGTGGAGGCTGCGTCTCTGTTCTCTCTGTTACTGCGGGGAGAATCCCCAGGTCCACCAGGGAAGCCAAGCCCTCGGCGGTAGCGCGTTTACCGGAGGCCCTGGCGGCGCAGAGAGGGCTGCGCTGCCGTCCTGGAGGAGCCTCGGCTTGCTCCGGCGATCCCCGACAATCCCTGCCTTCGAGTCAGCGGCCGGCGGACCTCGGTCGCGGCACCGCGCCCCTTCAGAGGGCGCCGGGCTCGGGTCTGCCTGGCGGCGGGCTGTGGACAGCCCCGAGGACCCTGGCCACCACCGGGAGCGACGCGGCGGCCCGCCTCTGCCACGTGCTCCTGGACAAGACTCCGCGAACCTTCTCACCTCGCGTCTTAAACAAGGAGCCGTGTCTTCGTCACAGCTAATAGTGTGTTTAAATTCTAAAGTAGCAAATGTGCCAATGCCAGTCCAGAGAAGGATATTTCTCCCCTGCCTGGAGTGACAGTGCACGTGGCTGATGTTACCCCACCGCTGACTGTCCTGGGCTCTGAGACACAGACACAGGCTGTCCTCGCCCCAGCTCAAGGTCGCCGCGGGGTGACTCTTCACAGTCAAGGTCGCCAGTCCACACAGGACCGGACACCTGTGCCCAGCCTGACAGGAGCCAGCTTTGGTTGGGGGATTCCCGGCTTGGGTGTCCCTTCCTGGAGTCAGGGACATCACTAGTGGCCATTTGGCCTTGCGGCGTCTTTCTCCTCTGGTGGTACAAGCTGGTGTCTGTGGTCGTTTAGCTCCCTGTTTAAAAGGAGAATGGATGCTGCGCCCACGGCTGCCCCCGAGGGAAAGCAGCGCACGATCTTCCCCTCATGCCTGCCAAACTCTGCTGGGCCCTTCCCAGAAGTCGCTGGAGTCCTTTCCCCTCAAAACATGCCTTCCCGCTTGCATTCATTTCCTTAAAAACTACAACAAACTTATGATGTAAAAGTAATAACACAAATTTTGTAAAAAACTCAAATCGTGGAAAATTTGTACTGTCACTTCCTTGGCACTTCTGAAAGGCCACACATACCATTGGAGCAGTTCAGTACATTCACAGTTTTTCTTTTTTTTTGTAAAAATTTTTTATATTGTTTTTTAAAACTTTTTTTTCTCAATATTGTAATATAAACTCCCTCAATGACTAGATACATAATTTATTTTTATTGTCTGCAAAATAAACTCGAAGCTCCATTCCTTCTGGAAATCCAGTTGGTTCTTCCCGCTGCACCCCAGCCGCAGAAGACCAGTGCCTCCTACCCGGGCTGTGTCCACATTTCTGCTTCCACAGTTGGGCTACGTGTTGCTGGTGCCGTGTGTCCCCAAACCTGCTTACGGGAGTTGTACTTGTTCATGTGCAGACATTACTTCATCACAGAGTCCGTAAGTCCAATGGATGAAGAGAGGAACAACTCATGTTGAATGCTTTGAAAGTACAGAATGAGGAAAACTTGGTAAAACAATTTCTGCTGAATTAGATAAGAGATCAGTGAAAACTGATCAGGATTTCGTATTCAGATTCATAAGTGTATTTAAGCACTTCACACTAAGAATACCAAACCAGGAAATAGTTATATAAGTGATATAATAGATGAGATTTGTGAAGGAAGTAATGTGAACAGCAGTCAGTAGATTTTTACTCAAACAAAGGGCCTGGGCTCTACATTAGTAGATTGATTAGTGATGGTTCGTTTGTGTGTTTTAGGCTAAAGTAACACATTTACTGCAGGTGTGTGTCATTTTCTGTGGTTCCCAATCTTATGTGACGTGCTTCTGCTGATGAGCTGCCTGTGAGTCCTGGTCACACTAGGAAGAAGGCACCAGCTGGCCCAGCTGGCCCTGTGCCTGCATTTCACTGCTCTTTGCCCTGATCACTTAAAACTTTCTTTCCTTGGTTTCAGGTAATGTGGAAATATTCACAGATGACACCTGAGCTTCTGTGAGGTGTTAGCATTTAATTACAGATAAAGGTGTCCATACATTTCCTGGAAGGTGCAGAGTGTTCATTTGTCTGTATCACTTGTGGCATGCCATGGAAGTGGCTGTCATGCAGTTTAGTGTGTCTGGAGGTGGCACCATGTCATGGCATCCAACTAATGTGCATCTGAGCTGTACCTTGAGGTCACTTGAAAATAGAATTCTTTCTAATTCCCTCCTTGTGTTCACCTTCGGATGTCTGTAGTCATCTAGACATTTATAATAGGGAGATAAGACTTTAAGAAAATTAATCACCTATTTCTGATTTTAGAAAATCATAAGAAACTAGAGATAGAAGTATAATGTTAATTAATATCTATGCCAAACTCAAAACAAACAGTTGTGTAACCTTCATATTCCATTAACACCAAGGCAATTAAAAAGCCTAATGAGGGGCCGGCCTGGTGGCGCACTGCTACAGTGCGCCGCTTGGGAGCGCGGTGGCGCTCCCGCTGAGGGTTCGGATCCCACATACAGACCAGTTCCTGCTCACTGTCTGAGCGAGGTGCGGGCGCAGCACCGAGGTTCGCGATCCCGTTGCCGGTCCTGGTCCGGTACGGGCGCAACACTGAGGGTTGCGATCCGTTGCCGGACATGAAAAAAGACAAAAAAAAAAAAGCCTAATGAGTGTGAAGTTGCTCTGTAAGTCTTGCCAATGGATTGACAAGAAACAGAAACAAGGCGTTCTCATGGGTTGTACAAGATGCAGTTATTGCTTTCACGAGGTTTAAAAATCGAAGTAAACTAAGAACTTTTAGAATTCATTTGCAAATTTATTAATAAATTGAGGTAAAACATCTGTAAAAGCTTTCTTGTATATCACCAATAATCAGACAATGCATGGGGGAAATTTTCATTGCAAAGAGCAAAAACAGATAAACCACACCCCCATACGATTGAAAAATATAAAGGCTGTTGAATTAAACGAAAAACTTTACCAAGCAACATGAAAGTATGTTAGAAAAATGAAAAATTTTTAAAAGTACAATAATTCAGTCATGCTCTGGAAGACTAAATGTCTTAAAGATGTCAGTTCTTCCCAAGGTAGCAAACATTTAAAATAACCTCCATCCACATCCCAGTGGGACTTTTGGAGGATGCTGGACAAAATGATCCTGTGCCTCATCTGGAAAATAAAGTGGTAAATGACAAAATTTTGAGTATGGTAAGTGGTGAAAGGAGATCTTTACTATGTTTTTAAATACATTAAAAAGCTGCAAAAGCCAAAACAGTGTGGCACTGCCCAAAATGATGAGTAGCAATAGGAGAACAGGGTAAGGAGACAAGAAAGCTCACAGAAGAAAAATACTAATGGGTGGTGTAGAAATTTAGATAGGCCTCACAATCATTCAGATTCTGGAAACAGAAATTAAGCTTAACCGTGGACCACTTTTTGACTATCAAATTGAAAAAAAAATTACATCCTTATGCACTGCTGGTAAATGTGTAAACTGTATCAGTCTGTTTAGAGAACATTTCAGGCAGTTTATACAAAACCTAACCCTCTCGCCTTTGACCCAGTACATTCACTTTTAGGAATTCATCCTGAGAAAATAGGGAGAGAAATAAGCAAAGATTTACGGACAGGGATGTTTACCATAGCTTTATTCGGTGCAGTTGACCATAGAAATAATCTGAGTGCTCCCTGGCAGGGAGTACTCAAGCTACAAAGTTGGTAAGCTACATAGTTGGTATTTTGCAGACACTAAAAAAATCACATTTTCAAAAAACACTTAATGATAAAGCAAAGCCTTCATAATATAAAATTCATCTATAATGATATGGACATTTTCTACAACATCACGTTCATCTGTTTAACTAAGACACACTGAGTGCTTCCTGTGTACCAGGCAGCGTGCCAAACTCACGGATGTATCTGTGTACAGAAGAATTGCCTCCCTTATGGAGCATATAGTCCAGGGGGATATAATATTAATATTATAATATTACTAATAATATAATAATAAAAAGCTCGATTTACAAAAAGATGTTATTCTTGTAACAAAAAGTGTTTGTGTCAATATGTAGAGCATGTATATAGTTTGGGAAGTCAGAAAGAAATGCACCAAAATTTTAATAGCAATCTTGTCTGTGTACAAGTATGATAGGTGAGTTTTTCTTTCTTCATTATGCTTTCCAGTACTTTCCAAGTTTTCTAAATGCCGACTTACATTTTAACAATCAGAAAAAAGTTAAAAAAAAGAAAACCCTCCCAGTCTCCCCTTCTCAAAATGTTACTGTATACAAGCACATAATTGTTGATTATTTACATTTACAAGAGATAATTTGTTTAACCAAGAATTAACCACTGATTTCTGCACAGCAAGTTACCCTGGTACAACTTCAAAATCATAAATTTAACCATTACATATTCTTTTTTTTTTAAAAAAAAGGGAACACTTTGGTTATAACTCAAATAGACGTGTAAGATATGTCAAGGTTAAAAATACTATGAAATAAGTATTTTTAATACTGGAGCATGTGTAGGGACACACATGGGTATAAAAATAAAACAGTGTGAATACAAGTAGAATGCTCACGTGTCATGCTCTGTTCTGTGCTCTACACATTTTAATCCTGTGAGGTGTGGAGGTATCGCTCCATTTTACAGATGAGAAAACTGAAGCCTGGCTGCATTCTGCTTGGGAGCATCCCTGGTGGCCGTGGTTGAGCTGAGATGGGAACCCAGGAGCCTGTGCTGTTAACCACAAAAGCACAGGACACATGCAACAATAAGATATGGACGGTCCCTACCTGGAAAGCAGTTGTTTCACGAGCAGCAGGGGGCCAGAACTGGTGGGACCCCCACCCAGGTGGGGTTTCTGGAGCCACAAGTCAGGGGGTCAGAACTGGTGGGACTCCCACCCAGGTGGGGTTTCTGGAGCCACAAGTGAGGGGGTCAGAACTGGTGGGACCCCCACCCAGGTGGGGTTTCTGGAGCCACAAGTGAGGGGGCCAGAACTGGTGGGACCCCCACCCAGGTGGGGTTTCTGGAGCCACAAGTGAGGGGGCCAGAACTCCTGCTGGATCAAGAGTGATTTAAACCAGTAGTGGAGCTTTTCATTGGTGTATCTGCTAACGGAAGGAACATCTCTTTCTTTGCTTTGCTTAAAAATCAGAGTGTTTGCCCAAGACAGCAATTTGTGGAAATGGAGAAAATCTGAGGATTCTCTCTGTGGCTTTGCTAAATTGAAGTTTCTCCTTCATAGTCCGTCTTTTCCTCCTCCCTTGTTTTCCAGCATAATGAGTGATAGTTCACTCACCACCTAGATTTAACAGTCATCGTTCCACTGTGGGGAAACCGACTCGAGCTGACTCAGAATTCCTGTAACTTGGACTGGTGCTCCTCTCCTGGTGGGTGCTCTGTTCCCTCAGGGTGTCAGAGACACTGGCTTTGGGACCCTTCATCAGAGCCACTGTCTCCCCCTGCTCAGGTCACAGGCTGGATGTTCCTGTAAAAATCTTCATAAATCCCTGGGCAACGGCAGCTGTCCCAGCCTTCCATGTGCAAGATCTCAAGATGGGCGCACAGAAGGTTTGCTCTCTGTTTAATGTTTTTTTCCACGGGGGAATTAGAGGTGAGTTAGATGTGCAGGAGCCCACCACGTGCCCAGCAAGTTGGACAGCAGTCCGACTCATGCCCAGGCGTGCAGGCAGGACAATGGCCTGAGCTTGCCCAGAGATAGCCTGTCCCAGAGCAGACGGGGCCTCAGGCCTCAGTGTCTGCTCCCATGTGGGGGAAGCAGCCTGTGCAAACCGGTCGCCGGCCTTCCCCATTACCAAAGGCTTTCTTCTGCTTGCCCAGAGATAGCCTGTCCCAGAGCAGACGGGGCCTCAGGCCTCAGTGTCTGCTCCCACGTGGGGGAAGCAGCCTGTGCAAACCGGTCGCCGGCCTTCCCCATTACCAAAGGCTTTCTTCCGCAGCTGGGAGGGGGCCTGGCTGTAAGGGCTTCTGTGTGTTACAGACTCCTTGCCAGTGGTAGAAACAGATGTGTGTTTTTCTTCTTGGCCCCTGTGTCTGCAAGACACATGTTGTTTGTCACTGGCATCCTGAAGGCCACAAAAAAACAGTGAGGGTCCGGCTCTGTGGCCTGGCATGGCTGAAGAGGCCAAAGGGCCAGGGTGCCTGTGGGCAGACTGCAGACTGCTAGCTGGTTTGGGCAGAAAAGAGAAAAAGGCTGGTGAGGGGCCTTGCCGGACCCTTCCCTCCCCCCTCAGCTAGAGCGGCTGCTTCCTTATTGCAAACACATGGGCCAGTTCCAGAGCATTGGGACGGTTCCACGTCTTGCCCAGCAAGAGCCATATGTCCCACCCCTGATGCTCTGTTTCTTGTCAAGGAAACTGGGGTGTCACATGTCAGGGCCAGAGGACAGCTGCCTTGGGTGGTGAGCCCCTGGCGCCCCAATGTGCCTGCTGTGAGAATTTTTGGTATAAGTTGGAACACTGGGATTTGATTCTGTTTCATCCTCTGCTTCCTACCACATTTTCTTTCTTTCTTTCTTTTTTTTTTTTTTTGGTGGTTGGCCAGGATAGTGCTTCAACCCAGACCTTGGTGTCATCAGCACCACACTCAAACCAACTAGCTAACTGGCCAGCCCCCCATCCTACCACAGTTTTGATGAATGATTGAAACCTCCCTCCCTTTCCTTTCTCTTCCTGGGGGTGTGTTTGCTGTTACCCAGAGGATTTCCTGAATGCGCCATGTCCTGCAGAGGGGACTTCCCAGCACAGGCTCATGCACGTTCCGGCTCCTTAGCGAGGGTCGGTTGGACCCTACCTCACCCGATATGCACATCCCTGGGGCACGCTGGTGCTGTGGTCACAGAAGGCCACTCTCAGAATGCAGAGGCCCCCCAGAGCACAGGGCCCAGTGAGCGTGGGTGGGTGGGCCGCACAGGCTTGTGACCCGAGGGATTTAATCCCAGCTCTGTCACTTCCTGGCAGCTCCCAGCACTTGTTTACCTGCCTGAGGTTCAGCCCTTTGTCAGTAAGATGTCAGTCACTACATCTCTCCGGCCAGGACAGTTACTGGGGAACGTGTGAAGCAGAGTCTGGCTGGCTGTGCCTTCAGCAGCCGTGACTGGGTCCCCTCCTCCCAGAGACTGACGCTGCACTGCTCTGAACTAACAGCTGACTGTGAGAGACCTGTTCTCCAGGAGCCCTGCTTGCGAAGAAGAACAGCGCTGACCCTGAGGACGGTGGACGGAACAGCTACAGACCGCGCGGCTCTTAGAGGGGCCCCCCAGGGTCCGGCGTGGACTGTGTGTTTCACAGAAGTTTTGAGAATGAGCAGCTTCGTCATTTGGAGCTTTGGGGGCACCTTCCTGAGGTCCTCACCTCGCTGAAAGCAGTCCTGTTCATTCACCACCACCTCTTCATTTCCCCCATCTTTCAATTATGAAAGTTGTCAAATATGTAAAAAAGTTGAAAGATGGTACCACCAACACACGTGACACTTTCCACCCAGAGTCAACGGTTGCTAACATCATGCCACGCTGCTTTTCTTGCTTTATGTCTGCCCCCTACCTCCGCATCTTACAAACATTCTTTGCTGAACAGTTTGGAAATAAGTTACTGACATATTCCCACCCCAGGCACATGAGCGTCGTCTGCTGAGAACACCGCTTTCTCCCGAGTGCACGCTGCCATCGTCACACAGCCCAGCGGCACCTCCTCACGGGTCCTTGATGCCCCTCTCCGTCCGGTTGTCCCCGGAATGTGTTTTTCACCTTCCGTCTCCCCAGACCAGGATTTGGTCACGACCACCTCACCGATTTGTTGTTACAGCTATGTAGCCCCTTTAATCTAGAACAGCCACTCCCCACCCCCAGGCTGAGATCCCGGTGACACAGTTTGAAGAGCATAGGCTAGTTTTCTCGTAGAATGTCACACGTCTGAGTTTGTGTGTCTGTTCCTCTCTCCTGTGTTTGTGCTCAGACTGGATGTCTGCACATGGGTGGCCCGAACACCTGCCAGCTGAAGCTGTGCACTGCTGTCGAGCAAACGTGGGGGTCAGGTGGCCCCAGCATCAGGGATGCTGAATCCAACCACTTGTCGAAAGTGGTGGCGGCCCCCTCTTGTTTGAAAAGGCATGTTATTTTCCCACCTGTTAAGAGTAAGAAATCCTTGGGACGATACTTGTACGCTTTGCTTATGTCTTGTTCCCCAGATATCCTCTGCTTGGTGCTTTCTGCATCCAGCGAGTCTTGCCTCAGTGGGTTATTATATGGCAGGTTGCAAAATGACGATTTCCTAATTGAGTCATTTCTACTGAAAGAAAAGTTCCCCCACCCCCAATTTTTGAGTCATTAAGGACTAATGATTTTTTTAAAGCTCAGTGTATTATCAAATTACTGTGGCACAGTGAGGCACCCCGCTTCAGCTTCTGCTCCCCTGCTCCAGACTGAGGATCAGCTGTTTTTCCAAGGCACGCGGGTCCTTGCTAGTGGTGCATGGAGACCGAGGTGGGGGCGGTGTGCTCACGGCCACTGGGCCGGTGCTGCTTCTGGCCCTTGCAGTGGCCGGAACCAGGAGAAACAGGTTTAAAACGCCATGACCTTGTCTGGATAGTTTCAATACAAGTTTCACATCAGAGTGGAGAACCCTGTATATTTTCATCACTTTCATGGATTCCGCACATCCCAATTTTGGTCAACTGTCTTCTTGCCATTCCTGTCAGAGAGTCTTTTCTTCTAGTTTTTTTTCGGGTTGTGTCTAGTGACAAGTTTTTCTGGCTGTCTTCCTCCTGTCTTTTCTTTGCTCGTTTATACCTCTCACTAAGTGTACATTAAACAGCAGTTTTATGTGCCGTGCCCAGGAAATAGGAAGCCTGGAAAGGCAGGGCCCTGGGTCCTGCACATAGGAAGTGCTGAGTGGATGGCACGTGTGTGCTGTGAGTGTTGTGTCACGACGGAGGCACTGGACTTCTTGCCTGGAGACGAGTTGTGAGGATCTTCCCCACAGCAGTGATGTTGGTGTCCTGGAGTGAAAGTCTGGGCCGAGGTGATATTTGCAGAGAGTGGAAGACGGAGGCAGGCACTGTTGGGTGGTGGCCACACGGGACGGGCTGGAGGACCAGAGAGTTGGGGCTGGGGTGAGCACTCGGGCAGCTTGGGGCTCCGGGCTGAGGAGGTGGAGGCGGCAGGACCCGGTGCTCTGTGGTGCTCCGTGGGAGCAGACTGCTGCAAGTCCAGGCAGGGGGTTGGAAAGGGGATGGCCAGGAAAGGTACAGAAGCAGAATGGTGGCCCTGTGGGGGACAAGAGGTATTTTGGGGCAATAATAATGAAGCAAAGATAAGTGCCTGCCGCACACTGTGTTAGTCAGCCCAGACAGCTGTAGCACCCACAGCCTGGACTGAAACCGCAGAAACTCACTTTCTCACAATCCTGCAGGCTGGAGGTCCGAGACCCAGGCGCGGCAGGCCGGTTCCTCCTGAGACCTCTCTCCTTGCCTGGCAGACAGCGTCTTCTCCCTGTGTCCACATGGCTGTCCCTCATGTGTATCTGTGTCCTGACCTCCTCTTCTTACAAGGTCATCAGTCAGATTGGGTTAGGGCCCACCCTAATGGCCTCATTTTTATCTTAATTACCTCTGTAAAGGCCCTATTTCTGAATAGGGTCTTGTTCTGAGGTCCTGGGGGTTATTACTTCAACGTATGATATTTAGGAGACACACCAACCCAAACATGTACATAGATTGTGAAGCGCTTGGCTACATCGTAACCTGCTGTGCTGTGAAAGATCAGCGCCTACAGTGGTGTAGGGGTGTGGGGACGAGGAGCTGGCTTGGTGACAGAGCCCGCACAGCTCCTTCACAGCCACTCCTGACTGTAAATCTGGGGGCTGACTTGAAGTCACTCTGTGTATTCTCAGTTGAGGGCCAGGGAGGTGACTGCCTTGCTCTTCGTGAGGTCCCCAGGACACCCCAGATGAATGAACTCAGGGTGGGGCCCTGACATTACCCTGGCAGATGCCCAGTGATTGTCGCATGCAACGAACAATCTCCAGTTTTTACATCAACGAACAGACCTGGGAAGCTAGAGAGGCTGCCTAGAGCCCTCCCTCCACTGCTCGGTGGCTGGATACATACTACAGAGAAATGTAATGGAGAATGAAAAACTTCTGTTGATTTTTAAGGAAAAAGAAAAAAGATTGTAAAGATAGCTCTAGTGTTTAGATCTGCATTGCATGATTTGGTCCCACCGTGAGAGGCTCATCACTGTCCCCTGACCTTCTCGTGGCCCCTGCTGCCCTCACACGTGCAGATGCGCACACACGGGGACACACACAGACAGAGACACAAAGGGACACGGAGATATATGGACACAGACAGGGACGCACACACACACACACAGAGACACACAGAGACACAAAGGGACACAGAGATACACGGACACACAGGGACACAGACACAGAGATACACATGGACACACACACAGACACAGACACACACGCACAGACACACGAACACACACATGGACACACACAGAGACACGGATATGCAGAGACACACACAGACGCACACGCACAGACACACAAACACACACATGGACACACACAGGATACAGACACACAGAGACACAGATACGCAGAGACACACAGACCCACACAGACACACAGACACATGCACAGGCTTTTGGCCTTGCCTGTGGACACGAGGGAGGAGCCTGCAGGGAGGACCTCTCCGTGCTGAGAGAGCAGCTCAGTGAAGAGGTGGAACCGGTGGATACTGAGGCTTCTGCGGACTGGTGTTGTCCGATGCTGCAGAACTTCTTGCCCTGGGCTGATCCATGACTGCTGCCCTCCCCACCCCACTTCCCTGCCTGTGGCTGCGGATTGTCCACCATAGCCCAGAGCCCAGCTTGGCTTGCGGCCACAGGCGATTCCTTGCCATGGGCATTTCCCAAAGCTAGACCCAGCAGGTTCCTGGCAGGGGTGGGAGGGGACAGGCAGGGAGGGCCTCTGAGACCAGGGAGTGACCCCTCGTGAGGAGGGAGGCTGGCAGGACTGTGAAGGCTGGGCAAACCGGGGTCCCTCGTTCTGCAGGTGAGTTCACGGGAGGGAAGGGGTTGAATTGTTTGCATCCTCTAACTCCCTGGTGCTCAGAGCCCACAGGGGCCGCCCCGTGCTTTTGTTTCTCCTGTGCCGGCCCAGACGCGCTCGTTGCCTTCCTTCTCTGCTGTCATCCTGAAGGGCCTCGGCCTGCAGCCCGGGTCCAGGTGGCCAGAGGGACCCAGCAGGAGAGGGCTGGCCGTGCCACGTGGGAGAGCGGGCGGCTAGGCCGGAACGGAGGGAGGCGGCTCTCGGGGACTCCAGTTAAAGATGTTACAAGGGACACTCTACATGGGTCGCGCTGTTGCCGGAGAAGTTGAGTGTTTCTGCCCTACTTGAACGAAAGAAAGAAATTCAGCGGTGCATATCAAAGAATAGAAATCTGTCATCTCAGAAGTCACTAATTTGCAGTTCTGTGACACAGATTTGAGTAATTAGAGGATTTGATCACCAGGCATGTGAAACCTATACAAATGTTGGTCGACATTCTTGGAAAGAAGTCAAACTTTGAGACTGCTCGAGCGAGTCATGATTCTTTAAAGTTGCCACAAGCTGAATTGATTTAGTTTGGCAGAAACTACAAAAACAAACACGGAGTTTAGAAAAGCAAAGTCTCGTGATCGCTGCTCTGGCTGCAGAGAAAAGGAAATGCTTGATAAATTGCATCGTGGACCAGAGCGTTCTGAGGCTCCCTTTCCCCGACCTGATAATTTTAAGATTGTCTGGAACAGCTGTAAACAAAAGCTGGAGGCACTAGAACAGCCCACCGGCCCCTCCCCCTCCTGCTAACAACTAGCTGGGCCTTTGTTTTCTTTTTGCTTTTACTCCCTAAGTAAATCTTAATCATGGTCATTAAACCCAGCCTTGACTTTCTTTCCGTTCCCATAGATACCAGAAGGGGCCTCCTCCTGGCAAGATGGACTGCCAGGTCGAGGAGGCCCCCCATGGGTGCCCTCAGTCGGGAGAAACTGCCCCTGAGCTGGTGACTGGATGTCTGCATGAGGCCCTGCGGAGTGTGGAGCCCGCAAGGGGCAGGGGTTAGAGGCAGGGGGTGGTGCCCTCAGGGCCTGGCCGGCAAGCTTGAGCCCCTTCTCTAGCTCAGACAGGCTAGCACACCCTGAGGCTGCAGCTAAGCTTGTCCTCACTTTGGCTGGGTTCATCTGTGGAGGTCTGGGGTGCCATGACGAGACCCGGATGTCAGGGCAGGTCCCACACTTTCTCTGTTCTGGAGTGAACTCAGGGTGGGGGCAGCCCGTCCTGCCCCCCACAGCTGGTTCCCAGCCTCCCTCCTCACGTCTATCAGAAGTGAGGTTGGCTGAGATCAATGCCGAGTGCCTCACCAGCCTTGAGCCCTTCCAGTCATGTGGCCTGGTGTGTTTGGAGCAGCCGATGTCCACACTGCCCCCCCATGCACCCCGTGCCAGCTCCTGGCTCCGCAGAGGGGGGCGGGAGAAGCATGCAGAAGGCAGGCAGGGCCTCAGCCAGCCGGCCTTCCTCCTGGGAGTTCTAGCTCTCTCCTTCAGAGATGCTCGGTGGCTTCAAAGTCATTTAGAAGCATCGACAGTCAGTTAAAACACGTGTCTTCAAATGCTTTGTCACATTTTTAGGAAGTTTAATATCATGTCGACTTAAAATATTACAGTTCACATGCAGAATGATAAATTTTTTCCAGTCCCATTTATAAGTGTCTTTTCTTTTTGAAGAAGTGCAAAACCCGTAGCAAGTGGTAAATGATGGTCTGCCTCTCTTTCCTGTGCCCTCACTTCCTTATCTCAGTTTCAAATTCTCTGTGGGTCATCCTGCCATTTTCCTGGACATATACAGAACCAGCCAATTCTAGTGGAGGCTGGGGGCAGAAACAAGTAAAAAATGAATGCCGGGATTGCAGGGGCCAGCACGGGCCGTGAAGATGGGCCAAGCAAGAGGCGGTGGGTGGGCGAGGGGGCCTTGGGGAGGTGGGTATGGAAGAGAGAGGTGGCTTCTGCAGGAAGTCAGAGACAGGCTGGAGCCAGCGGCCGTTGCAAGGCTGAGGAAATGCAGTGTCCACGTCTCAGGGTGAGGAGGAGCTCAGAGGACCACGGCCAGCAGGTGGAAGGTGAGGACGGGTCCTTTGCAGGTGGTGGTGAGGAGCTGGGGCATTAGTTGGAGTGGCGTGGAGGTTTTAAGCAAGGAGGTGAACAATCCGATACATCTCTCAGAGGGACCCCTCTGGCTGTGTGTGCACAGATGAGTTAGGGTGGTCAAGTGAGGAGGCAGGGCACAGGCGGGCGGCCAGAGCAAGGACGGTGGTGGCTGCCATCAGGGTGGGGGCGGGGAGAAAGGAGAAGGACTGGTTTGGGGACCAGTCCTGGGGGAGAACAGAACTACGAGGGATTGGGGGCGCAGGGAGCAAGCTGGCGGCCGGTGTTGCCTGGAGACCCGGATAGAAGGTGATGCTGTTTGCTGCTTACAGAGATGGCTTTCTGAGACAGGGAGTGCACAGGCTTTGGGAGTGACTATGAGCAGACTTAGAGAAGGGACTGAATGGGCACATGTGGCAGGGCGTGTTGGTGCCCTGGAAAGCAAATTTCAGGGCAGCCCCTTCCCTGTGAGCGGTGGTTGTCTTTGTGTGGCTAGGTTTTGAAACACTCCCATCTCCAGAAATCCACGTGCTGGCTAGGGATTTGACAATCTGCTGATCAATTAAGAAAGGCCTCGAGGGCTACTCTGCATTGCAAAGTGGTCCTTTTTGATTTCTTTGTCATCCCATCAAATAGTGTTGGTTTGCTGGTAATTTACCTTTAGACCATCCTTGTCTCGAAGGCTGACAGGCAAGTGCTGGCACATTCTCCATCAGGAAGACCCCTTAGTAGCCAGCATGCAGTTCCTGGGGTAAGAACAGTGTTTATGCTGTTCGTCTGAGGATTAGTGGAAGTCCTGTAATTTATGATGGGCCTGTCAAAGGCAAGGGCAGCTTGTCAATGCCTGAGTCTAGTTGCAGTCATTTTACCTGTGAATATGTAATGTTCTCTTTTAAGCACCTTTTTTGGAACCATGCATTCTAATTACCTTTGAAGTATATTTTCCAAACCATGTGATAACTTTTATTATGAATGAAAATGCCTGTGGTTTCTTTGCTACTGAGAGGAAGCTATACGGCTTTATAATAACTGCTCATCAGAGTAAAACCATTTTATACATGCCATGAATCTGTAATAGAGCTGTTGGAAGCCATAGATCATTTTAAAATGTAATGCATATCATTTATTATGGAAAAGGGTAGTTGACATTATTGAATTTCCTTCTTGAAACACAATCTATATAACCATGAACTTTTCCTTAAACCCATTACGTAAGTAGACCTTCACAATTCACTAGAAGAGTTAAATTGCTTCTGTTCACTGATCCTGCTGTAGAACAGTTATGTTTCTATGCCTTTTTTGTAAGCAGGTGGTGAGGGGGCACGTTTCTGAGCCATTGCTGTTAGCAAGGCACTTTGCAGGGTTGTCACCGAATGTGTGAGCTGTTGCGCTGATGACGAAGGGGTGGCAGAGAGGTGAGCTCGGCCTGTGGAAACCCGCAGAGCCTGGGTTCAGTTTGTTTTGAATTCCACACTCAGGGCCTTACTGTGTAGCTTCGCTGGAGGTATGTACTAGGTCATGGTCATAGCATCTCTTTCTGCGAGCTCCACCACTGTCGCTCAGGTCTTTGAAAGGTGGGAACTCTCTCGTTTTTATCCTAAGAGAAGAAATTAGGAGCACGTGGTGGTAATGTCTTATAATTTTGAATTGTTGAGGGATTCCGTAAGCCTTGGGAGAACTGAAGTTAACTTTTTCTTTTAAACTTGTGGGTTTATTCCAAAGCGTGGTACTTGTCAGCTGGTCTGCTTTAGCGGTATAGTTTATAGCGATGTTTTATGTTCCGAAGACATGGCTTGTTGGCAGTGCTGACGGTCACCTAGAGGACTAGATTCTAGGATGACATTGTCTTCAGGAGGCTACTGGCTGCTACCTGCAGGGCAAGGTGGCCGCTCTGCTCACTGGAGTGTGCACAGGGACGAGGACAAGCCAGAGTACATGGGCATCAGACAGACGAACAGGACGGGCTGCTGCTCTTGGGGGAGGTGACACAGCTAGGCTGTTGCCCTCTGAAGATACCTTCCAAGATCAGAAATAGGTCAAGGTTTCTTTTACGGTCATCCCTTGGTGTCCCTGGGAGATTGATTCCAGGACCCCCGCGGATGCCAAAATCCACACATGCTGCACACGTCCTCCATAATCATCTCTAGATTGCTTACAATACCCAGCACTGTAAACGCTATGGAAATAGTCTTATGCTGTAGTTTTAAAATTTGTCTTATTTTTGTTGTTGAATTATTATTTTTTATTTTTCCCCCAAATATTTTTGATCTCTGGTTGGCCGAGTCTGCAAATGTGGAGCCCACATACACGGAGGGCCGACTAACTTTGATATTTTCCCCTTGAATAGTTTCTTCCTGATGGAACAGTTTATTTTGCAAGTTTTTCTCCTTTCGGAAAGAAAATGTGGTGCAGCTCAGGATTATCACTCAGCACCATGATGCCCCGTGTGCGCTCAGCTTTCTTCCTCCCATCTTTAGGTTTTTCTAGTGGATTTTGCTTATTTCTGCTGTCCAGAGCCTTCGATTGGGCAAACCCCGCTTTCCCTGGCCACACACTCTCTCCTGAGAATGACATGGTTACGATGGGACATCTGGGTGGAGGGAGAGTTGGGAAGGCCTCTCGGAGAGCTCTCCAGAGAGGGCCCTGAATTCATGTCAAGGGCACAGTTGCAGCCAGGGGACGGGCACAGTGCAGCCAGGGGACGGGCACAGTGCAGCCAGGGGATGGGCACATGCAGTCCTCTAGAAGCCTGCTCTGGGCTCACGGATGGGGCGAATTGGATGTTTTTTGACATCCCATTGCTGGCTGGTTCCTCAAGGATCCAGGAACAAGCTCCAGAATGCAAGGCTATTTACAATTCACAAAGACCCCTTTTGGATGGGTTTTCCCTCTGCCAGGTCACTTGGCTCCTTTAACGGTGTGGGTTCTGAGTGCTGCTCCACAGACGGCAAACCCATCCCGACCCAGACGCGCCAGCCCCAAACAATCCAGTTACTGTTTAAACAACCGGTGTAAATAACGAGCCTTCCATTACCAAAAGTATAAATACGTTTAGACAAGTAAGAGTTCTGTAGAGTGAAAGTTTAGGTTATGCGAAAACATCCACAGCTGTAATTTGTAGGCCTGGTAGAAGGAGTGTTAGTGATGTAAACTGTGGAAAGCCAGCGCTTCGTGTGTGTGTGTTTTGTCACGGTGCCAGAGGCCAGCTTTGTTATATTTCCTATGCTGTGAATTCATTCTGAGGGGGCGGCACCTGCCAGACTCTGTATGTGTGTGTGTGTGTATTTTTTTTTTTTTTTTGGTGCCAAAAGTGGAGGTCGTGTAGGTGGCTGGGGTTAACAGGCAGCCTGGCAAGGCCGGTTCGGGCAGTGACAATTAAGTTTGTGTGGGTTAGCCACTCTCCTCCTGGTATTGGAAGAACAATTAAGGGCAAGCCACAAAGGCCTGTGCTTGAGGTGAATGTGACCGTGAGTAGACAGACGTGCACGTGAAGATGACGCATGCTCACTGTGTGCCCGTGTGAATGAGCCTAACACTCGCTTGCTTCCCGGGCGCGGGGAGTGGCGCTGTGTAAGTCAACACAGCCATGGGCTGGGGTTCTCTGCTGAAAGCGTAGAGTGAAGGCTCCCTCTTTTTGTCTTTTGGCCCATGTGGGAATTATCTGAAGACCTGTAAAATTAAGTATTTTTCTTTACAAGGAGAAAGGGGCCAGGCATGGGGTCACATGGGGGTGAAGGATCACTGGGTTTCTTTTTAACACGGCTCAGTTCATATGAACCCGGCTCCAATCCAAGGCCTGTGTGTGAGGCTCCAGTGTGTGAGACAGGCCACACACGTGTGCGAGGGACAGGCCACACACGTGTGCGTGCCTGGCCCTCAGAGCAGCTGATCCTGGGTTTGCAGATAACATTGATGTTGGTTTTCACAGTCAACTGCGAATCTGTGGATTAGATTCTGAGGCTTCTCGAACATTCCCTCCTCCCCAAATGCTCAGCCCACCACGGAGTTTAAGGATGTGTTTGTTTTAGGATTACCTACTGGGAAAATGTGAGGATCAGGTGCGCTCAGCTCGCCGTTTGCTAGACTTGCTCATTTTCTTCTGTTTCTCTGCTTCCAGGAGACATGATCTAGGGATTTCAGACCAATGCACACAGGAGCACCAGGGCCGGTCAGGAGGTCGGGGAGCGAGGGGAAACGTGGGCTGGAGGCTTCAGTGTGGTGTTGGGGGGGCTATGAGAGATGTTGGGTATGCAAAGTGAGCAGGTTTAGGGTTGGCGAGTGTGAATTATTTCAGTGGGGTCCAGATGGGGCTGCCCCCAGTTGTCTGTAGCCTGGTCCTGGGGTGATTAGGGCAGGGGGACAGTGGTCTGGTGTGAGAGCTAATAAAGGAGGTCGTTGGGGTGGGCTTTGGACTGGGTGGTTTACACATGAAGGCAGCCTTGCAGGTGAATCCTTTACTATTTCTAGGAATCTCCCCAGGATCAGCAGGCCCAGATGTTAAAACATCAGAAAATACAAAAAAAAAAAAGGCGGGATTGATACAGCCCCTTCCCCTGGGATTCGCCCCCCCCCCCCCCACACACACACACAGAGGAGCGGGAGGAGGGACTGGGGAAAGCACCTAGCTTTCCTCAGCGGGCTGCACGAGGGCCCCAGCCGCACACAGGAGGGAGATGCCCCCGGGGGCCATGGGCTCCCCTTGGCCACTGCTGTCTGGGCCCAGGTGTCCCTGGAAGGGCATCCGAGGACAGCACTTCCACCTTTCCCACATCCCCCCACGGGGAGGGCAGTTAGTCAGGGGCTGGGGGCAGTTTTCTTCCTGTTCCCCATCTGCAGAGAAGAGCAGCCGCTTCTCCCAGCCGTGCATTTATCACTGGCCTCTGCTGACGTGAAACTGCACACTGCGCCTTTGCTGAGAAAGAACCGCAGTGGCAAGTGACACCTGAGTCAAGGCCATCTGTCCTCATTTTTCCCAGGAAGGCTCTGCACGAGCCCTCTCGTATTTGTTTTAGAAATACCCCTCAGTGAGAAGCAGCTCCTTTTAACCATCAATTTGTTAAATCATAAGGACATTTGGGCCAAGATGATGCTACAGCCTCTTTTGTAGCAGCAAAGCAAACAAAGGAAACAGTGAGTGCTTAACTAGTCCTGGTGCGTGCGTGCCCTGGAATATCACGCTGCTGTGCAAGAGGGTGGGATGGAGGGATTCTCACCAGGCTGTACATAGGTGGCCAGATGATTGGGAGTGAGAATGTGTTCCAGGGAGAAGGTGAGGTGTATATATGTACAGCAATATATATATATATATGTGTGTGTGTGTGTGTGTGTGTGTGTGTACGTACATACATACAAATTGAATCGGAAGGTTATATACTTGGATTTTCTTAGATTTATTTGTTTTATTTTATTTTTCTTTAATTTTACCTCTCAATATGCATTGTAGTTGATTTTCATGCCCCTTTACCTGTTCCTCTCCAACCCCTTCTCCCCACCCCCACACCATATCTGTTCACTTGACAAGTAATTTTTGTGGTTATTCTGTCTTCTTCCTCTCCCCCCTTTATTTGTTTGTGTGTTTATTTATTTATTTATTTTTAGCTCCCACAAATAAGTGAGAATGTGGTATTTCTCTTTCTGTGTCTGGCTTGTTTCACTTAATATAATTCTCTCAAGGTCCATCCAGGTTGTTGCAAATGGCAGTATTTCATTCATTTTTATAGCTGAGTAGTATTTCATTGTGTAGATATACCACAGTTTCCTTATCCACTCATCAGATGATGGACATTTGGGCTGGTTCCAGCTCTTGGCTATTGTGAAGAGTGCTGCGATGAACATTGGGGAACAGGCATACCTTCGACTTGATGATTTCCATTCCTCTGGGTATATTCCCAGCAGTGGGATAGCTGGGTCATATGGTAGATCTATCTGCAACTGTTTGAGGAACCTCCATACCATTTTCCATAGAGGCTGCACCATTTT
>NW_007728293.1:38495-73918 GCF_000696425.1 Galeopterus variegatus | reverse complement strand
AGAAATGCCTATTCGGCTCCTTTGCCCAATTTTTGGTTGGGTTACTTGTTTTTTTTGCTGTAAAGTTGTTTGAGTTCCTTGTATATTCTGGATATTAATCCTTTGTCAGTTGTATATTTTGCAAATATTTTCTCCCACTCTGTTGGTTGTCTTTTTACTCTGTTGATTGTTTCTTAGTTTGATATAATCCCATTTGTTTATTTTTCCTTTAGTTGCCTGTGGTTTTTGGGGTCCTATTCATGAAGTCTGTACCCACTCCTACTTCCTGGAGTGTTTCCCCTATGTTTTCTTTAAGGAGTTTTGTTTCAGGATGTATATTTAATTCTTTAATCCATTTTGAGTTGATTTTGGTATATGGTGAAAGGTACGGGTCCAGTTTCATTCTCCTACATACGAGTATCCAGTTTTCCCAGCATCACTTGTTGAAGAGGCAGTCTCTTCCCCAGTATGTGGATTTGCTGTCTTTGTCATAGATCAGATGGCTGTAGGTGTATGGACTGATTTCTGGGTTCTCTAGTCTATTCCATTGATTGATATGTCTATTTTTATGCGAGTACCATGCTGTTTTAATTATTACAGCTTCATAATATAGTTTAATGTCAGGTAGTGTTATGCCTCCAGCTTTATTTATTTATTTTTTTTGCTCAGGATTGCTTTGGCTATACATGGTCTTTTGTTGTTTCATATAAATGGCTGGATAGCTTTTTCCATCTCAGAGAAAAATGTCATTGGAATTTTGATGGGGATTGCATTGAATCTGTAGATCACTTTGGGTAATATCCTTTTGTACAGTGAAAGGGTAAATGAACTCTGATGCCCACTATGGTGATATCTTTCTCTGATCTAACTAAAATAACCAAATAAATCCAATAAATAATTAAATCTGCATGGGAGAGTGTGGTGCAGATTTATTTATTTATTGGATTTATTTGGTTATTTTAGTTAGATCAGAGAAACATATCACGATAGTGGGCAGCAGAGTCCATTTCCCTTTCATTGTACAAAAGGATGGACAGACAGTTTAAAAAATGTTCATGTTTGGTACCTTGAGGCTATTTCAGGAGATTTTACCTTTCACAGATTTTCAGTACACTTTATCACATGTGCCCCTCACAACTTAGACAGGGCAGGGAGCAGCATCTAAGGTGAAGTTATAGGGGCTCTGGCTCATCTGTGGGTATTTGTGTAGCACGCATCTCTCACACTAACATGGTTCTGGAAAATAAGTCATCTGAGCACGTCGTACTTTGTTTTTCTTCTTAAACATTCAGTGTCATCATCTCGCATTTGCATGTGCTGGAATTGGCACCATCTTGGGAGGACCTGCTCCTCCGTGGCCCTCTGCTGCCGAGTGCCTGGCACGGTGGCTTCCTGCTCTCAAGCTCTCACGGGCTGCTGAGAACTGCACACAAGGCCTGTTTGGAAAGGTGCTTGGTAACTCCCACTGTGCACGTAGTTCCCAGGCCATTGCTATTATGACCTCCGACTCCTCTCAGTGTTAATCACGTGCCCCGGGAGGATTCTTGGTAATTTTCCTTGCACCACAGAAGTTTACCACCCTATGGATCCCAGGCCATTGCTATTATGACCTCCGACTCCTCTCAGTGTTAATCACGTGCCCCGGGAGGGTTCTTGGTAATTCTCCTTGCACCAC
The DNA here is from genome assembly GCF_000696425.1 of Galeopterus variegatus. Classification (NCBI taxonomy): domain Eukaryota; kingdom Metazoa; phylum Chordata; class Mammalia; order Dermoptera; family Cynocephalidae; genus Galeopterus; species Galeopterus variegatus. The sequence goes on along the minus strand of NW_007728293.1, from coordinate 72,264 downwards.
GGAAGTTTACCACCCTATGGGGGTCAGAGTTCCTTTACTCTCTCCTCTTCCTCCTACCCAAGGAGCAGATGTGCTGCTGAGCATGGAGAAGAAGGTTGGGATCTTGGTTCTGCTTCCAGCAAGACGCTGGGCTTTCGCTGAGGCTGCTCCTCCTTGGCTTTCTAAAAAGTGGTCACGGGTGAGTGGCCTGCACCTGCAGGGCAGGGCTGCCGTGGAGCTCAGGGCTCAGCTCCAGCACCCTGCCTGCCTGGCTGCCGTCTTTGTTGTGGACTTCTGACTGCCCCCTCTTCAGTCCTCCCCGTCTAATCCACGCCTCCCTCCGCATCCACATGACCTTTTCCACCTGCATGCTGAGCCCCTCACCCTCCCAGCCCGGCCTCTTCCCTCTCCAGTATCCTCACCCTTCCTTTCCCCAGGCCCCCTGCACGCCCTGCAGCTTCTCATGCCCACCCCCAGCCCGTCCACCCTCAGCCCTCCCTTTTGCAGAGCACGTGTCAGCTGTCTCTGTATGTATGCTAACCTTCATGGGCATAGCTCTGTGACTTCTCGGCTTCAGGTGGGTAGGGACACCTGACTGGGTGTCTGTCTGTGGACTGGGCCCAGGGCACCGTCAGCTCTTAGAGTTGCTGAGTGAAGGAAGGAACAACTTCCTGCCATGGAAGATGGGATCTCGTTATGGTTGGACCTGTTCTTGGAAAATGCCAGCCAGTTTTTCACACACGTATGTCTGTCGGTGCCCTGCCTGGTGCAGGCAGGAGTGCATGGGCTGAGTCTGATGTCATGTGGTCCAGCTGGCCTTGGGGAAGTTGGAGGTAGGCTCCCCAGGTGGCCAATCTTCCTCTGCTTTAATAACTCCACTTTACAGATCATTACAGGGATAACAGTTGTGTGACAGTGACGCCACAGTGACAGCAGTGAGCAGAGCTGTGAGGCTGGGAGGGCCCTTTGCAGACTTCTGGGGACTGTGGCTGGTGCGGGCCTCCCGCCAGCTCTGTCTTTTCTCTCATGTGGACAATGCTACCTCGGGACAGCTGTGGTGACCCTCTGTCTGTACCACCCCCATCTCTGCCTTTTAAAAACATGGTACATCAGTCTGCTCAGGCTGCCGTAACAGAGCACCACAGGCTGGTGGCTTCAAGAGCAGAAATGTGGAAGTCCCAGATCAACCCATCGACGTGGTTGGCTCCTCTGAGGCCTCTCCCTGGTTTGTAAACGGCGTCTTCTCCCTGTGTCCTCACGTGGTCGTCCCTCTGCATGTCTGTGCCCTCCTCTCTCCCTACTAGACACCAGTCACATTGGATTGGGGCCACCTGAATGACCTCATTTTACTCTACTCACCTCCATAAAGGGCCCATCTCTAAACACAGCAACATTCTGAGGTCCTGGGGTTGGGACTTCAATGTACGAATTGGGGGGACACAATTCAGCTTGTCACAGATGCCAGCCTCAGAAAGCAGGAAAGAGAAGCCTGTGCTCTCCACCTGGAAAACCACCCTGGTCAACGGTGGGCATCGTGGTGGGCCCCTGCCTTCCTCTCCCGCTGTCCTCCATCAATAGCACTTCTGAGAGGGCTCTGGACAAGGGGACAGCTGCCCTCCTTCCTGTGCTGGCAGGGCTTAGGTCTTGATCTGCTGCCAGCCTCTGTGCAACTTGAACATGCCATCACGTCCCCTCTAGGTCCCTGCCCCTTACAGTGAAGTGAGGTCATTACGGAGGTCTGTCCTCTTGAGGGCCGCATTCTGAGTGTGACCCGCACGGCTGATAGGGCGGGTCAGGGGACTCCCCAGGAGACGTGGGCTTCTGGAATTCCTAGAGCTGGAAGCAGAGGCCAGTGTGGTCCCTTCTGTGAAGGCCACACCTGGTGATGGACCACAGGGCACCTGGCGCTGTGTCCAGTGATCCACGTGGCAGCTGTCATTCTTAAATTCTCCATTGCTGTTGGGATTGACTGGACAGGTGTGGACAGACTGTGGGTGTCGTCTTGCTGTGGTTGCACCCCCAGCTCTGGGCCCAGCTGACCGTGGCTAACAGTAAGGAACATGCAGGCTGGGACCCCGTCACATGCTGCTTGCAGCCCGTCGCAAGTGCAGGGCGGGATGGCCCCGGCGGGCGGGCGTGTGTTGCGGAGGTAGGGCCTGTGGGGCCGCAGCCCGAGCAGGGGCGGAACCGCGCCCGTCAGAGCCCAGGGGCTCCCGGCCTGAACTCGTTTCTGAGAAGGCGTCTGCTGATGGCTTCCCACAATGGTGACGTGATCCTCTCACTCGAGTGCAGGGGACGTGCCTGGTTTTCACTGTGAAACACACAGGGAGCTGTGGAACCTTCCCCACCAAGGCTGGAGCTGGTGACAGCGCCTCATAAACTTCAGGAAGCAGCTGAACCTTGTTCCCAGTCCTGTCACAACTGTGGCCGCGGGCCAGTGGCGAATGCTCAGCCTGGAGTTGAGGGCACTGCTCGCCTGGCATCGGGGGCAGGAGGTCCCCAGGCCCGCACTCTGGCCCTGTGTCATTCTGAAGTTTTGTGTTTGTGGTGGACTGTTGCTGGGGACTAACAGCACAGCTTGTTTAGCCTCTGGAACAAGCAGCATGTCCCAAGACCAGCTTTGTTCTGCTTGGGGCATATCACAAAATCTGTTTTACTAAATTGCCACCAGTTACATGTCAAAGAGAGGCCCTGATCTTCAGTCACAGCTGTCCTTACCACTTCCTTGGACACTGCTGCTGGGCCAGGAGTGTGTTGAAAACAGCTCAGTGATGCTGTCCCCATTCTGGTAAAGGATCCAGTAGTCCTTAAACGCCCCATGGTGGGGTAGAAATCTCCTGCTGGGCCAGGGTCTGTGGCCATGTGTACCTCAGATGCACGGCAGCAAGGATGCCCACAACCTGGTGCCCGCTCCTGCCACCCACCAGTCCGCGGAGCCACGAGATGTTGCTGCCTGTCAGCGGATTGCTAAAGTGTCATGCTGGTGAGCGCTGCCGGCCACTGGCCAGACGTGGTTTTGGCCAGGACCTACCGGCTTAGTGCCAGCTGCACTCGGCCACGAGGCAGGCTGGCTGTTCCTTGTGAAGTGGGGGAGGGAGGGTGCCACTGGCTTATCAGAGGGGTGTGCAGGGAACCGTGAAGCAAAATTGTTGCTTTTGCCAGAAGAGTGACCGTGGAAATGAGAAAAATAAAAGCTTTTCTCTGTCTTCTGAGACTTCCTTCACCCATACTTGCAAAAAAGCAGAAATCACAGAAAGCTGGGAAAAGCTTTGTATGCTGGTTCTGTTATTCCTGCTGTGCCCTGCACTGTGGTCCCGATGACAGAGGGGTGGGGACAGCCAAGAGGACTGATGAGCAGCTATGACTGACTCGTGAGCACAATGATAGACTTCATGCTGACATCCCATTGAGCAAAGTTGTCCGTGTTTTTTCCCTTCAGGGAATATTGGCATAAAAGAACGCTTGGTGGGGACAGGAGGAAGACAGGGAGGATGCTGTGGGCAGTTTGGGGACCCCTGAAGGAAGCAGACTTTAGTGGCCCTATCACAGAGGCAGGAAGGACGTGAGGTTCTTAGGAGGGAGGGGACCTGTCTTCCTTTCAGGGCATGTGCATTTTCTACATAAAGAGAGAGCCTGGAAGTCTAGTGGGAGAAATGATTCACGTTATGCCTGTGAATTCTTTTAAAGTAGTTGTGATTTGTACTGAGTCGCAGGTCCTGCGTGATTGTGTGATTGTGGGCAGAATGTCCTAGAGTGGCTGTTTTGGGGTGTGGCCCCTGGGCCAGCAGCCGCGGCATCTTCCGGCCTCCACCCCACACCCCCTGGACAGGAGATGCTCTGCTCCAATAGGCCCCAGGCGCTTCCTGTGCCCATCCAGGTTTAAGGTGGGAAAAAGGTAGGGGGTTTTCCCCCTCTGTGCAACAGCTCCTACAGGACCGTGTGGCCCCTGAAAGGTCTGGAGACCTGCCACAGGGGTTCTGCCCTGGCTGCCGGTTGGATCACTGGGAACTTGGCAGGTGTTGATACCGGCGCCTCGGGGAAAACCTGACTTAACAGGTCTGGGTGCAGCCTGAGCACGGGACGTAGAGAACTCCTGTGACCCTGATGTGCAGCTCGGCGGGGAAGCATCTTCCTCAGTCAGTGGCCACCCATTGGCCGTGGCCAGGGGATGTCTCTGTGTGCAAGATGGATGACACTGGGACTGTCGGCTCCATGCCCTGGGCAGGTGGTCTTCTGGCTGTTTCTTGAGCTCCCCTTTCTCCTTGTGAGACAGGGAAGGGGGATGTGAGGCACATTTAAATGACTGACCCACCAGTTGGGCATTTAGATGTCCTGAAAAACTGTACCACAGACAAAGCTACTTTTCTTTTTCTCAGGGAAGAAAACATCAGCTGTTTCATTTGTTAGTAAATTTTCTGTAACTATGGAACATGTCCTTCCCAATCCACATCGGCGCAGCAGCCTGCGATGCTGTGTATTTCTGGCTCACAGGACAGGTAAGGTGCTGCTTGGGTTTGTGTGAGGAGGACTGGCCGTTCTCCAGCCCCTTCAGGCGGTCTTGCTGCACAGTGGCTGGAGGAGCTCTGTCTGTGTGCGACTCTGTGTTGGGGAGCACTTTCACCGAATCCTGCTTCTACCTCCCCACACAGTCCAGCAGCGTGGCATGGCCACTCTGGGTAAGGGCCATCTCCTCGTTTATAGAGCAGGTGTTGGTTTAATCTCTTTGACACTGCCCCTGCATATTTTGGATATGTGATTGCACAATTTTTACCTCAAGTTCTGTCCTCGTATTTTCCCTCTCACTAGTTAACAGGGGTGTTGGAAAAATGGAATAATTTAATCAGGCTCCCCTTGCCTCAGGGATGGTTGGGGGTGGTTCAGTAAACATTGTATGTGTCAGGGGGTGGAGTTAGTGTGCCTGCCTGCCGCCACCTTGGCTGGCATTTACTGCCTGGGGTGGCCACTGTCAGCACAACCATGCTTTCCAACCTGCGGCTTCCAAGGACCTTTTGGCCAGTTACCTAGCTCATAGACCTGAGTGTAAGGGGTCTGGTGACCCAGCCTGGAGTGTGAAGGGTCTGGGGACCCAGCCTGGTGTATGAAGGGTTTGTGACCCAGTCTGTGAATGGGCTTGAGGGGTCTGTGGGCTCCAGACCCAGCCTTAGCTCGACAATCGGCCCAGTCAGTGCAGGATTACTGGCAGGTAAAAGAGCCCGACAACTGGCATAGTTGAGAAGCTTTACAATTGGCATCACAAACAGGATTAAAAGAGCCTTAGTGCCGCAGGGGGTCTCTGCTTTTTGATTTGTTATACAGCTGCTCCTGCGCCAGGTCATCAGCTACATGCAGGTTATAAAGGACTCAATGATCCATCCAGAAGGATCAGAGATTTCAAGATTTTCTACAAAGAACTACTTTTAAAATAGTACTGTGGCTTAATGTGTCTTTCCCTTCACACTTTCTCTGTTGGAGGTTTCATACCATCTGGACAATTTCAGCCAGAAATCAGGGGAGTCTCCTGTACAGATAGATCCAGCTCTGAGGGTCCAAGACCTGACCTCTCAGTGTAGTAGTTTCGGCACCAGCTGTCAATCAGGAAGACCTGGTGACACCTCTGTGTGACCAAGGAGGTTGTGTGGATTTGATTAAATTGCTAACTTACGTAAGCCTCAGTTTACGCATCTGAATGTTGAGTATGATAATGAGGACTTCATAGGATCATCGGAGGAAATAAAGAAGACAGTAGGGTAAGATTCTTAGCATGTTCCCTGGCTCGTGGTAAATCTTCCACTGACCCGAGCCTTGGTGGTTGCAGACGGAGCTGAACCTCACTTTGCACGTGAGGTGGTGAGAGCGGTTGGTTGAAAGAGTAGGTTACGCTGGGAAATCATTACCAAGGTCAGTACTTTACGCAGCTTGTTTTAACTTACAATGTGCATTGATCTATGAATATTTTAATCAAGAGGGTTACTGACTGGAGCACCACATCATCTTTTCCACATCAGCCACACCCAAAACACACGTTCAATGATTTCAGGGTTTCGATTTATTTTCTTTACTTTGAAATGGAGCAAAAAACTCCTAGACACTTGCAAAATTCAGGAGCCTAACAGATTTTTACTCCCTCCTCGATGTTTTACAGCTGTCTTGTGCACAAGTAGCCAGCTATTTTTAAAGTGACCTACTTTTATTTTTCTTCCTAAAGCTTTTAGCTTAGATTTAGCAGAAATAACTTTCTTCTTGTTTAGTAGAAATAACTTTCTTCTTTAGTAGAGATAACGTTTTTCACATGACAACACATTTTGCAATAGTTACCTGAATAACATAATTCCAGTAACAAACACTCCTGGCATAGACAGGTTTGGGACAACAACTGACCCTTGGTAAGCTTAGGTCTCGGCTGGTGTGAGAGGCATCGGTCTGTCCGTGCCTGTCTCAGAAGAACTGGCTGGTGTCCTCTGGCAAATCATGTCAGGGACAGTTGCCGTTTCATCATAATTTAGAGTTATCCCATTGACTTCCCCAACAGGCCCAAAGTGGAATTTGTTGTTTTCCTCTCTTCAAACCACCGTTGCCCCCTGCTGTGGACTGAATGTTTATCTCCCCCACCCCCAATTCATATGTTGAAATCCTAACCACTATCATGTATAGAATTGAGAGATGAAGACTTTGGGAGTAAAAGAAAGTGAGCTGAGACAACAAGTACTGATCAAGCTTTATTAAAGGAAAAGAATCTGCCAGGCTGAGCCCAAAGTGGATGGCAGCCCATGGCTGCCCTCAAAATGGAGGACAGCACCAGGTGTGGGGGTGTAGAGCTTATATAGGGTGCCAAGGGCTGGCTGATACCATCAAGGAGGGGCATTATGCTAATGTGGAAGCTGTGCGACCAGGGTGGAGAACTTCATGCTTGCAGAAGTAAAAGTGTTTCCATTTAAGTCACGAGTTTTCTTGTAAAGGGAAGGGGGGAGGGGTTTGGTGCTGGAGTGGAAGACAAGGCTGGCAGCTATTTTGTGCTTATTGTGTGCACAATGGCACTGGTCACCTCCAAGATCCATCATTCCCACCTCCCAAGTACAAGAAGAAGGGAAACGGGGCGAAGGTCTCATTCTTCTGAAGCTACTTCCTGCTGGAGATGGGTGAAGATATGGAAAAAGTAAAAGATTTATATTGCTGCGCAAAACAATTAGGTGGCGGGGTATTGGTTTCGTGTGGGGAGGCTGTATTCTTCCAGGGAAGGGTCGCTGACTCTGAGGGGCTGATATCCTCCTCGCAGGAACAATTCAGCGACCTTTTGGTTGGTGAAAGCTTGTATACATTCCTGCAAGAAATTAGAGAAACACCAAAAGAGACGGACCAAAAAGTAGGCTGAGGCACAGTTAGGGGCCCTAGTAAGGGCATAAGCCAGGGTATCCAAGGGTTCAGTGACTGGAGCCACCCCACAGGTATGTTTGTGTTTTGTAACCCTTTGCATCAGTGATCAATGCTTGCTTTTTAATGATTTAAGTTGTTTTGGATCACCCCAGCCTCATTTACATAATAACAGCGTTCCTCCCCCAAGAAGAGGCAGGGGCCTTCCTTGTCAGCTGTAAGGAAGTAAAGGGCCTGACAGTTCTGTAAGGCAACTGTCGTGAGTGAGGTGACCTGTCACTGGAGGGAGGAGATGCTGTCCATACTTAGTTCTTCTGAGAGTTTATGATAGAACTGAGAGGCAGTAGCAGGGCCCGCTATGCCAGTCCCAGTTGCAGGAAGGATCCCTGCCCCAATTAAAAGGTACAATTAGTGCCCTACGGGAGCAGGGGTCACTTCCTGAGGGGGAGGGGCCGAAGTTAGTCCCAGTCCCGTCCATCTGGACGGTGATGTCAGGGACAAGCCAAATGAATATGGAATAAATCGCGTTAGGGGGACAGGCAACAGGATAACGTAGTTTTACAAAGGAAATCTATTCTGGCTTTAGGGCATGGATAAGGAGGGGGTAAGTGAGTGGTAGCATTTGGAGTTAGTGAGGCAGAGTGTGCGCAGACACCGCACAACGCTGACAGTCCCCGCTGAGGTGACATTACAGGAAAGTGAAGAGATGTTTGTGGAAACGTTGTGGGCTTCATCGACAGGGAGGGGAGAGACCACAAAAAGTTTCTCGCAAAGTGGGAGACAGATGAGTCACTCGGGGACCAGTCTGATTCGCTGAGGACTGCATCGTCCCTGCAGAATTGGAACCTCCATGTTCCAGGTAAGGGGGAGCTTGAGATAGGAGGAAAAACATGGGAAGGATGCGAAGGGAAGTGTGCCTGCAAGTGGTTAGGGACATGGGGTGGCATATACTTATCATGTTCCATGATGGCAAACCCATGATAGCAGGTCGGGACCAGTCTTAGAGTAGCTCTTGTGCAAAGGACGTGAAGCGGGCCTGCAACAGTGAGAGGATAATCAACAGGGGAAAGATCATCCTTCTTTTGGGATTGGGGAAATAGTGGAGGTCCTGGAGATTTTCAGTTTTGTGGGTACTAAAATGGATGAAGCGTAAGGAGGTGTTGGGTTGGGGGTTGAGTAGAGGGACCCCTCTGGCTTGTTGTTAACAGATTCTTTGGGTAAAGTCTCAGGTGCTAGTTTTACCAAGGATAAGTGATACCAAGGGGCCTTTCCTAGTACCTTTACTGCTGTGGGGGTGGTGAGAAGTTCTGTATAAGGCCCTTCCCAGCATGGCGAGAGGGGCTTTGGGATTCAGGTTTTAATATACACTTGCTGTCCCGGGCTCAGTTTACAGTCTGAGGGGGTGGTGGGGAAAGGATGAGGTAATGGAAGGTTGGCCTGTTCCCAAAGAAGATCCCTAATGAGCGAAAGAGCAGGGAGATACTGGCCTAAAGGCGATGAGCTGGAAGGGAGAGGTGTGAGAGTGAAGGGCCGCTGTACATAAGTTCGAGGGGGCTGAGGCCTGTGGGCTTGCGGGGGCAGCCTGCAGGTGGGTGAGCGACTGGTGGGGAGGCCAAAACGAGGGATGATTCCTGAGGTGAGAGCAAGCGTTACTGCTGCAGCATCCTCTGAAGTGCAGGGAAAAGCCCCAATCCAACCTGAAAAGGTGTCTGCTAATGTTAGAAGGTAGCGTGTCCTCATGTGGGGAGAGTAATGTAAGGGCTGAGGAAGGCGTAGTAGGAGTTCATAGCCTGTATGAGCTGAATTATGGAAATCTAAAAGGACTTGCTCAGCTTGTGTAGTAGGGAGGACACAACGACCACAGAGAGTACGCCAGTTGGCCTTCCTCTGTGCCCCCAACTGTTGGAGGTGTTGTATTTCTTGGAGTGTGTATTGGGACAAGGGTGTTGGGGCCATGAGAAGGACCTGAGCAGGAGAGGAAAAGTGGGGCCTGGTGGTTGAGGAGACTGTTTTGTGGTTAGATCTGCCAGTTTGTTTCCCTGGGCTATGGGGTCATTGGAGGTTTGGTGTCCTCTGCAGTGTATAACCCCAACCTCCTCTGGGAGTTGTGCAGCCTCAATAGCTTGTGTTAGATTTACTATGGCATAACCCACACAGGGGGTGGGCATGGAGGTGGCGCTTCCATCTATAAACCGTGTAATGGGATGTGGGGAGATGTGTGGAAAGGGATTGAGAAAGAGGTCTAAAGCCTCCATGCAATTGTGTTCTAAGGGTCGTGAGTGTTTTGGGATGAGAGTGGCTGGATTTAAGGGAGGGCAAGGTTTAAAGGAGAACTGGGAATTTTCAATGAAGGAAAGCTAAATAAGTTGTAGGCCGAAAGGGGAGAGAATTGACTTGACCTTATGGCTGAGAAGGCCTTGATTGTTTGTTGTTCAAAAATTATTTTAAGGCTTCCTTGTGTAAAAGGGCAGCTGCCACCAAGGCCCATAAACAGGGGGCCCATCCTTGAGCTGTGGTGTCTAGTTGTTTAGAGAGCTATGCAACAGGGGAGAAAATATCTCCTGCCTCTTGTCCCCAAACCCTGACCGCCAATCCTTGTGTTTCAGTGATGTATAGGATAAAAGGATGAGATAAGTTTGGGAGGGATAGAGCTGGTGCTGCGAGGAGAGTGGCTTTTAATCACTGGAAGGGAGAATGAATGGGCTTTGTGGGATCTAAAGGAATGGTAGGATCCCCTTTGGCTGCCCCATAAAGTGGCTTTGTTAGCACACCAAAGTTAGGGATCCATAGGCGAAGATACCCTGCCAGCCCCACCAAAGTTAGGGATCCATAGGCGAAGATACCCTGCCAGCCCCAGGAAAGAAAGGATTTCACCCTTTGTGGTAGGAGTAGGGAGTTCAGAAATTAGACTCTTGTGTTCCACCATTATTTCTCTGGTGTTGGGGGTGAGGTGGACTCCCAAGTAGGTGACTGAAGGAGAAGAAATTTTGGCCTTGTTGGGGACACTCAATGTCCCCTGGACGCCAGCAAGTTAAGGAGAGCAACAGTGTGGGCCTGTGAATCCTCATAGGAGGGGCTACAAAGGAGGAGGTCATCCACATATTGTATTAAAGTACTAGAGGTTGGAGGAAGTTCAGATAAGTCTTGAGCTAAGGCCTGGCTGGAAATTGGAAGCTATACCGAAACCCCTGAGGTAGTGCTGTCCAAGTAAGTTGTTGGGAATGTCGCATGTCAGGATTAGTCCTGTATTAAATGGCATGAATGGCACATGTCAGGGTTAGTCCTGTACTAAATGGTATGAGCCATGAGGCCTTATAACCAGAAGGATGGGTGTATTAAAAGGCGAGTGGGTAGGCCATAAGAGATGAGAAGAAAGGAGTTTGTGTACAGCAGGTTTTAAGCCTATTAGGTGTTTGTTAGCGATGGGGTACTGTGGGACATTAGGGAACAAAGAGGGGTTCTGCAATTTAACAAGGATAGGGGAATGGTGCACAGCAATGCAGGGAGAAGCAGCGTCCCATACTAGGGATTAACCTTGTCCGAGGGGGAGGGGAAGGTGGAAGCCTCAGGGACCAGGTCTGGGTGCAGCCTGTAACAGGAGTATTGTAGCTGGAGTTAAAGTGTTTAGGGTAAGAGTAACTTTGAATTGGAAAAGGATGTCCCATCCCAGTAAGGGGGAGGCTGGGTATTGAGGCGTTATTAAAGAATTTGTGTGTGAATTGGGTGTGATGTAGGATGCAGGGAAGGGGTTGAGTGATCCGTGGGTGATATTCTGATCCTGTGACCCCTACTCTTGTGATAGAGGACGGGGTTGTTGGTCCTGCATATTTAGGAAGGGTAAAGTAAATGGCCCCTGTATCGATGACAAAAGAGATCAGCTTACCTGCTATGAGGTGAGTTACCGTGGGCTCACGTGTGATGATCTCCATGGGGGCATCAGGCCCTGAGCATTATCATTTCTCTTCCTGGGCAAAGCTGATAAGCTCTGGTAGGGATGGCCATGAAGCCAAAGGCTGTAGGTTGGGGACTGGGCCACTCCCTCTCTGGTGAGTGGAACAGTTAATCCCCCAGCGATTTGACTGTTTGCAGTGAGGGCAGGGCCTGGTAGAGGGCCTGGTAGAGGGCTGTGCTGAGTAGCCTGGTTGACCACATTTGAAGAGCTTCCTGGGTGGCTTGCCTCTTGAGGCAGCTGGCTTTGGAGTATGTGAGCCATGGATGGCATTAGCCAGGAGCTGGTATTTGGCCTGATCTCTTTTAAAATGATCCGTTTTTTTTTTCTTTCTTTATTTTTAAAAACCTTGAAAGCTGTGTTGAAGAGGTAGTGTAAAAGGGCCATGCCTGCAGGGGAGTTTGAATCTATACATGTGTACTTATGTGAAGCCTCAGAGAGACAGGTTAGGAATTAGTAGCCTTTTGGACACCATGAAGTAGGTGTGTGATCATATTATCCCAGAGATCCCAGTCCCCATGGCCGGCCTGGTGGTCCCGATTTTGGTCCATGTGAGGAACAGTAATGGCTGTCTGTTATTTTGAGCATGTACCTTGTCTGCCTGTTGTTGAGCCTTTATCCAGACCTGTTCTCTGTCCTCAGGGGACAAAGTAGTAGTGAGAATCATAAAAATATCATGTCAGGAGAGATCATAAGACTCAGTGAGATATCTGAATTCCTTAAGATATGTGACTAGGTTGGACTGGAAGGATCCCAGTCATTTTTTGACTTGGGAAAATTCTAAAAGAGAAAAGGGGACATGAACCCGGACAATCCCTCCATCCCAGCCACTTCACAGAGTGGGATATAAAGGAGCTGGGGCTGAGGACAAAGAGAGGGAAAAAGTGGAGGGGTTGGTGAAGGATTTGGAGTGTATGGAGTAGTCGAGGTGGCCCGTATGGGGAGCAGAGTAGTCTGATAGATTAAAAGATTAATCCGAGTCCAGAGGGGGAGGTTGGGCATGAGCTAGGAGAATTTGAGATGTAGGACAGTTTTGAAAGAGAGAAGAAAGCATTCAGAGATAGAAGAAGGCTTGAACATAAAGGAATCTCTCCAGCTTTTGCCATTTCAGTGAGTATCTAAATCGAGAGTGCCATCTTGTGGCCACTGGGATCCATTGTAACGAGGTGTTTGAGTTTTATTGTCTCCCTGGAGGCCGAGAGATTGGCCAGGAGACAGCCCAAGGGCATAGAGCATAGAGGTTTGGATTGTGAGGATCCCATTTAGAGGGTGAGAAAGGAAATGGGCAGTCCTCCTAGAAGAATGGTGCCATAAAGAGCTTCCTCTTTACTGTCCATCTTCTTTTCAAGAAAAAAGCCATGACCAGCTAATGAAGTGTCCTTCAATAGCTGGGGAGGGCATGAGAGGAGTTCCCCCAGCCAGGTGCCTGGGCTTTGTAGAGACCGTAGTTGTAGAGAGAGTAGTTGGGGGAACCTGTAGAAGCAAGACAGACCCACTGACTCACCCTGAATTGAGGCCGATGTTTGATGGGTTGGTCTGAAAAGAAGAGCAAAAGGAGAGAGTCCCGAGTGTACCCGGTTTGGCAGGTCTGGGAAGGGCAGCCGGGAGCCAATCAGCCCAAGAGAGGGGATCGTCCAATGGTCCGGCCAAGACCCTTGCTGGGTTTTGGCACCAAAATGAAAGAAAGTGAGCTGAGATGCCGGGTACTGATCAAGCTTTATTAAAGGAAAAGAATCTGCCCAAAGTGGGCAGCAGCCCATGGCTTCCCTCAAAATGGAGGACAGCACCAGGCGTGGGGGTGGTGGAGTTTGTATAGTGCGCCAGGGCTGGCTGATACCATCAAGGAGGGGCATTATGCTAATGTGGAAGCCGTGCGACCAGGGTGGAGAACTGCACCCTTGCAGAAGCAAAAGTGTTTCTGTTTAAGTCATGAGGCTTCTTGTAAAGGGAAGGTTTGGTAAAAGGGGTTTGGTGCTGGAGTGGAAGACAAGGCCGGTGGCTATTTTGTGCTTGTCATGTGCACAATGGCTCCAGTCACGTCCAAGATCCATCAGGGAGGTGATGAGGTCAAGAGAGTGAAGCCGTCATGAGTAGGATTAGTGCTCTTATGAAAGAGACTCCAGAGAGACCCTTTGCCCCTTCTGCCATGTGAGGACACAGAGAGAAGACGCCACCTATGAACCAGGGACTGGGTCCTCACCGCACACTGAATCTGCCGGTGCCTTGATCATGGACTTCTAGCCTCCAGAACTGTGAGAAGTGAACTTCTCTTCTTTGTAAGCTGCCCCATTTATGGTGTTGTGTTAGAGGGTCCCAGGTGGACTAAGATGTCCCGCTCCCCACTTCTGTGCATGAACCACGGCTGGGCTCCTTTTCCAGCTGCCCACACCCAGTCACACAGACCAGCTGGTTCTACGTTGAAATGACACCTATGCAGTTGTCCTTTTTACCATCAGATGAACACTGAGCTTCATACTGAATTACACCAAATCCTCGACTGCTTAGGTACACTTACTGTGGGGCATATGGGCTCCTCTGCTGTGTGTGGAGGATGTACATCTCCATCAGCTCTCTCCCTGGAAGGATGCCAGCTGAGGACAGTCTGTACCTTCATCCTTACAGGGAACAGTATTGGTGGAATGTGATCCAGCCCAAAGTTTGCACAGACTTCCATGGTCCCATCCCTCTTCTGCCTGCAGCCCTTGGGGTTAGGTCGGGTGCTTCCTACCAAGCCTTGCGAAGGGTGTGCACTTGTGGGCACTAGTGTGTACATGGGTGTGCGTGCACACGCTCGTGTATGAATGCTTGGGTGTGCGCATTCACGCGTGTGCACTGTGCATGTCTGCATGTGTGTGCACATGCCCGTTTGCTGCTGTCCTGTGAGACACACCTAGAGCACACTGGTGTTCCTTTCTCAGCCTCCTTGCTTGCTTCCACATTTTAGATTTCTAGCTTTCATGCCAGGAGTGGGTCCTCTCCAGCCAGGAGCAGCAGCTCCTCCAGGCTTCTTGCTTGAGGTGTCGCACGGAGAGTGGCACTCGGGCAGGAGCAGGTGGGAGGGGGTGCCGACGGGACCGTGGAGCCCAGGAGCAGCCCCCACTCTGCCACTGACACCATGGACTGTGTCATTGGGTCCTCGCCTGTCCACCTGGGTCCGGGCTGGGGAGGAGCTCCAGATGAGGGAGGGTCTCTTGAGTCTGCTCTCTGGACCCCAGCTCCGTGTCTCATGAGGATGTGGGTGAATCCCGTGGCCGCATGGCTGTTTCCAGCTGAACACGGGTGTCCCAAGGCCAGTGGTTGGTGCTGGGCAGTGGACCTGTGTGCAACAGTGTTCACATGGTCCCCGAGGCCCCGGGGGCCCTGAGGACAGTCATGGCTCTGGAAGACAGAGCGTTTTAATTTACGCATTACTATTTGAAAGACTTACTGTTTGAGTATTTCCGTGAGATCCTGTGGATCAGTCTCTTTCTGTGAGGAAGAGGGGTAAGGGCACACCCTTTATTCCTATGGAGCATCTTGGTTTTAGCTTTTAAATCACAAAGGAAGGAAAAACGAATTTTCCTGAGGAAAAGAGCAGTAACAGAGAGGTCTGGACAGTGTGGGTGAGGCTGTGAATGATGCAGCTGACGGAAAGGGAGGGAAGGTCACTCCAGGGTCAGCAGATACAGGAACTTAACCGCCTGCGTTTACCCCAGTTCTTATCTCCGGAGCTCAGCTCCATGACCCCACTCTTAATCCACTGCCGTAGCTTCATCCCTGAAGGCCTGCCCGGGCTGGTGAATTCCAGCACTGGGGGGGCCTGGGAACTTGGGTGAGCATCCGGGAGTCAGCCTGGCAAGGGCCGAAGGGAATGCAAAGCAGCTGCACCACGAGGCTGCAGGACTGACATGTGCTCGTGAGGACACTCGTGCCACCTGCCCAGATCCTGAGCCTGAAGAGGGCGGCCTTTCCTGTGTCCTGCATGGAGAGGGGCGTGCGGTCCCCAGGCCCAGGCCAGGAGGGGTCTGTCCTCAGAACCTCTTACCCCTGTTTGCAGTGAAACCTGGGCTGGCCGCGGTGGGGCTAAGTCTGGTCACTTGGTAGCACCCAGGCTCAGCAGCTCCGTGCGACCAGAGTTTAGCGAGAGGCTGCTGAGCCAGGGCCTCACCAGTGAGTTGACTTGGCAGCTGTGGGGCTCAGCATTTCAAAGCAGAGGGTTGTCGGAACACAGGAGAGAGGGGGCGGAAACAGCCTGCATCGGGAGGGAGAGGCAGAGGGTGCCCAGCCCTTCCCACCTGCCGGGGCTGTGGTCAGTTCCTGCACCGGCTTCCATGGTGGGGGGTTGCCGTGGGGCCCAGCGCCGACGGAGCACGCTGTGCTGGCCCGAGCCAGACAACATTACTGCACCATTTTCAGATGAGTAGACTGAGCCACGGGAGCTCCCCTGACACAAAGCTGAGAAATGAGCGCATCTCTGGGGATTATAGGGTCACAGTAAATTACAAATAAAATCTCAAATGTTTCTACCCAGGGAAGAGATGTTCCCCCAAAGCACGTGGTGTGGCCTGGATGTCAGCTCAGTCACGTGGTGTCGTATGTCCTGCAGTCTCATGTGCACCAGAGATTCTAAAGTCTGCCATGAAGCAAAACGTGCACTCTCAAAATAATTCTTGAAAATGACTGAAGCTCTCCTTGGGAAGTACAGATCACCAGGTTTCACGCGTAAGGCAGCATGCAGTCATGAGGCGATGAACATCGTGTCCACCGTGTACGGCTGTCACTGAGGGCACAGAGTTCAGCGGGCACTTGGTTGCTTGGGACGTACTATGTGGGTTTCCTGAATCCAGCCTGTTGTCTCCTTCAGGGAGTTCTCATCTAGCTTGCATGAGTTTTTGTTTGTTTGTTTATTTATTTTTTTTAAATCATGGTAAAAAAAATTACATAACATAAAATTTAGCATCTTAACCATTTTGAAGTGTACAGTTCTGTAGTGTTAAGTACATTCACATCGTTGTGCAACCAGTCTCCAGAACTCTTCTCATATCGCACAACTAAAACTTTGTACCCATTAAACAATAAGCCCCCATTTCCTCCTCCCAGCCCCTGGCAACCACTGTTCTGTTTTCTGTTTCTACGGATTTGACTCCTCTAGATTCTTTATATAAGTGGAATCACATAGTATTTATTGTCTTGTGACTGGCTCCTTTCACTCAGCATGATGTCTTCAAGGTCCATCCGTGTTGTAGCATGTGTCAGAATTTCCTTCCTTTTTAAGACTGAATAACGTTCCATCGTCTGTGTAGCCCACGTGTTCTTTATCCACTCATCTGTCAGTGGACACTTGGGTTGCTTCCATCTCTTGGCTGTACTTTCAGTTGTTTGAGGAACTTCCATCCTGCTTCTCAGTGCGGCTGCACCATTTCACGTTCCTGCCAGCAGCGCACAAGAATTCTAATTGCTCCCCCTCCTCACCAACGTTTGTGATTGTGTTTTTAGAGCAGTCCTGATGGGTGCCAGGTTGTGGTTTTGATGTGCACTGTCCTGATGATGACTGGCGTTGAGCATCTCTTCTCGGGCTTGTTGCCCACTGGTATGTCATCTTTGGAGAGGTGTCTGTTCAAGTTCTCGGCCCAGTTTTGGTCAGTTCCTCCCACCCATCCTGAGTGGGTGTCCCTGCCTGGCCCTCGAATGTGCTCTGCCTTCTTCCTGGAGTGACGGTGTGGTCATTCCTCCAATTCCCGGGTGGTCGAGAGACCAAGAGAACCTCTCACGTTCTTTCCACCACGGCTGTCCAGGCACCTGCCTCTTCAGCTGGATTCAGCTCATTTCCGGTGGGCAGAGGTGGGGGCTGGTGCTGTTTAAGTTGATCTTGTCTCCTCAGCCCCTCTCCCTTCTCCTCCTTTTCCTGAGCCTGTAGTTGAAGTTGTCCGGGTTTAAACGGCCTTTGCAGAAACTCTGTTGCACAGGGACAGTGCTTCCCTTAAATCCTTGCTGTATAAACAGCAGTGCCTCTGAAAATAGTTCCTTTTGCCCATAGCTGAGACTCAGCAGGAGTCTTAAACCCAAATGCCCACGGGGCTCCACTGGGTAATAGGAATGGGCAAGTTGGGCTAAGTATGCCACATGTATGCTGTGCCTGAAACCTTCCAAATGAAGAAAGTTTATTTGTGATGGATTTTGCCAGCCACTCAAGGGCCTGGTCTCAGCTGTCTGTCTCAATCCCGCTCACCCAGACCTAAAAGGACACCCCGGGCATAGCCCCGTGTGCTAGAAGCTTCAGAGCCTGAAGCGCATGGTGGGTGCAGACTATTCAGATCATGTCCATTACCTTCCCTGCAAGCGACCCCTCTGGCTAGTTTGTGCTCGAAGCATCCAGCCAACACACTCGTTCTGGAGGAGCGAAGCTGCACGGGACACTCCACGACGACTCAGCATCCTTTTGCGGGACACACATACGTCCAGTAAGGGTTTGTGGAAATGAGGGTATCAGACCAAGGCAGCCCAAAAGGGGCCTCCCATAAAGGGCCCCCTGGAACTCTGCCCTCTCTCAGCACGGACGACTCCTACAGAGGAAGTCGAAGCCTACCCCTCACCCCCACTCTCACGTTACTTTTATATGTAAAGAATTCAAAGCATGGAAGAGTTCGATTAGTCACTTCTCCTCACTAACTGCTCTCGCCCAAACCCTTTTGTCTTCTCACGCTTCACGATTTTTTGCTATTCTCTGTCCAAACTGGTAGGTAAGCGTTGGGCTCTGCCTGCCTCTGTGAGTCTTCGTTTTTCTTGGGAAGGCTCCTGTACGTGTGTAAAATTAACTGAAAAACTGTACACGCTTTTCTCCTGTTAATCGGTCTGATTTCAGTTTAATTCTTAGGCCCATCCAGAAACCCTAGGAGGGCAGAGAAGGAAGTTTCCTCCCCTGCGTTGGAAACTGCTGTATGTGTGTGTATGTACATGTGAGAGTGGGGGTGAGGGGTAGGCTTCGTCCGTCCTGAGAGAGGGCACAGAGTTCCAGGGGGCCCTTCATGGGAGGCCCCTTTGGGGCTGCCTTCGTCTGATACCCTCATTTCCGCAAACCCTTACCCTCCAGGATGAATGTTTCCCAGGCCTTTCTCCCCATCGACTTTTATGTGGTGCTAGACTTGGCATCTATTTTGGTAAGTATTTCAAATGGGACCGTGGCCCATTAAGGGCACCTTGCTGTCCACGAGCCAGTGCATGTGGGAGGAACAGCGTGTTTGCATAAATAATGAGTCTCTTTGGAATCGTGGCTGCGAACTTTACTGTGGCACATAACTGCGTACTGAGCCAACTGGGAAGAGGCTTGAAGACAGAGGTGGTGCGTTGGGACGGGGTGCCCACGTCACCGGCCCCTGGTCCCTCCTGCCTCTTCCTGCTGCCTGCCTGATCCAGGCCCCGTCTCTGTCTAGCTGTCCTTCTGCTCTGTGCTTGCATTTGTGTTATGATGAGCTCAGCAACTCTCAGAGAGGCACAGAGAAGGGAGGGCCACAAGGAAGCCATCCCCTCCAGGCTGTTGGCCAAGCGATCCCTCAAATGGTCAGCATTCCTGGGCACCCCGAGTCCCTCCCTAACCAGCAACCCTGTTGTTCCCACTGCTGACCAAGAGAGAGGATGGCTGCAGGCACTTTGCAGACACTCTGCTGATGACAGCTGGGTGATTCTCTAAGAAGCAATGTGTTATGAAGAAACAAATACAAAAATGGTCAAAGAAGGGAAGAGGGGCATTAAGTGTCCATCCTGCCCTGTGTCATTTCCCTTCAGAAGTGGTGTCTCTGTGGTTAGTGGCCCCAGGTCATGCCCACTTGGGGCAGGCTGCCAGTGGCCGTGGGGAACCCCACAGAGTAAGAAGCCATGGCCCCTGCTGAGAAGGAGCTCTCAGTGTTCCAGGGGCATTGCTGGTATTGGGGGGGTGGGGTTAGGAAAGGGGACACATGAAGAGAGTGAGCATTTGTTGACTTCTGTGTAAGGAGCGTAAAGCGCACAGTTCAGGAAGTGTTTCTTCACAGCCACCAGGGAGGGAGGTTTCCTTACCCCCACTGCTGCGGGTTGAATGTGTCCTTCAGAAGTTCACGTGTTAGAAACTTGGCCCCCCTTGCAGTGCTAAGAGGGAGAAATCTGATTATGGTATTTGAGAGGTGGGGTCTGTACAAGGTGACTGGATCCTGAGGACTGTACCCTCATGAATGGGTTAATTTTTCTGTGGGGTAATGGGTTGATGCTTTAATGGGTGGTCACAGGAGTGGCACTGGTGGCTTTACAAGGCGAGCACGTGAAAGTGCTATTCTCCTCGCCACGAGACACCCTGTGTCACCATGGGACCCTGTGGAGCGTTCCCACCAGGAAGGCATCCCTCACCAGGTGTGCCCCCTGGACTGTGGGCTTCCCAGCCAACTGAACTCCAAGAAATTTCATTTCTGATAAATTACCCAGTTTCTGTTATCAGCAAACTGATAATGCCCATTTTGCGTTTAAGGAAATGGAGATGCCGAGAAGCTGTTTTCCTTGCCCTACTTCAGAGCTAGTTAGTGGCCGAGGCAGGACTGGCACCGCGTCCGTCTGACTGTCGAGGCTGGGCTTTCCCGGCACACCAGACACTCTCGGGAGCTCGGTGATCTGCGCGTGCGTGGGGAGGAGGCGGAGCTGGATCTGATTCACCTACATTTTATTTCAACTCCAGGCTGGTTGACTCTAAACTAAGAACATGCAGGAAAACCATAAGGGAGACCGGAGCGGAGCAGAGCTTCTCGGGACCGTCACTGTTGGCGTTTGGGGCCGTCATCCTCTGGTGGGGGCTGTCCTGTGCATCGCAGGTGTTCAGCAGCATTCCTGGCCTCTACCACGAGATGCCAAGGCCCCCATATCCATACTGATGGTCAAAGATGTCCCCAGGTGTTGCCAAATGTCCCCTGGGGGAACAAATCTCATTGAGAACCACTGGAGAGGAGGAGAGACGTCCTCTGGAGGGTGGACAGAGAATTGGAACAAGGGACAGAAAAGGAGTCCACCACACCTGCCTCTACACCGCACGTGAACCCTGAACAAGAAAAGGAAAACTGGGAAATGAGAGTGAGAGGCTGGGAGATGCAGGGAGGGAGAAACGGGTCTCTGTTGAGCTTGAGTTTCCACTTGGAAACTCCTCGTTGGCAGCCCCCTCCCCCCCAGGGCCTTCTGTCCCCTGGAATCGCCCACAGATGCGCAGGGGCGGGTTTTCTCTGCCCGAGGGTCTCTCCCCCCCTCCTGCCCTCCCCCTCCCAAGGTCCGCCCAGCCTCACAGACACACAGAGCTGCCTTATGGCGGGATTTCCTCCAGGTTATGAGCTGGCAAAGAGGTTTTGAGGAAAGCAGAACACGGTGCTGCAGGATCTCCTGCCCTCCCCCTCCCAAGGTCCGCCCAGCCTCACAGACACACAGAGCTGCCTTATGGCTGGATTTCCTCCAGGTTATGAGCTGGCAAAGAGGTTTTGAGGAAAGCAGAACACGGTGCTGCAGGATTTGAGAAGGGGCGTCGCACACTGTCAATCTCATGGACCAGGAAGCAGGGTCCGGGGTGTCAGCTCCCCGCCCACTGAGCTCAGGTGTCAGCCCCAGCCACGTGCACAGCCAGCCCGTGGTCACACTGGAGCTGTGAACCTCAGAGAGCACATTATCACAAGCACCCCTGAAAGTAAGCCTGGGAGGGCACAGGAAATGTAGAAAGGATGAAAATGTGCTCTAAGAATTTGGAAAGAAAGGGTAAAAGACATAAAGTGTGTTTGAGGAGAATTCAGGTGGTCTGTGGGGAACACATTTCATTACAAGTCAGCCCAGGTCCTCAGCCACCCGAGGCTTGGTTCTGGGTCTCTCGCGAGGTGAATCATCAGCATAGGGGTCCTTTGAGGTGGACATGCCACAGCATTTGTTCCTGTCATCAGCTCTCATTTCCTGCAAGTCCCACTGCCTAGGGTTGCTGCCAGCCCCTAGCACGCGTCCCGGGAGCCCAAGTTGGGCGTGCACATGCGTGACGGGTGTGTGTCCCCGGCTGCCCTGGCCTGGGCACTCTTGCGGCTTGGGGATAATAACTGAGGGAGAGATTCTGGTGCCATTTGGTGTCTAAGGCAGAAATGCTTTAAAACAGCAAGCTGAGAGCCCACCTGCGGCGTGGGGAGACAGATGCACACATCCACTATGGCAGTGACCCAGGACATGGCGCCGTGGCTGAACAGTTCAGGGCTTCTGGCTGACGAAATAAAAAAGTCCTAGAGAAAAGCTCAGAAACCACCATGATTCATGAGTTGATGAGTCTCAAGTACCCTAGGTAAAACAATGTATTGGAAAATGTCCTTTTTATACGGGCGTGGGAAATAAGTAGTGTCTGCTGATGTGATTGCCAACTTAATTACTTCAGTAGATCCTTTTCCTTTCAAAGGAGAAGCTTAGACGTGACAAAGACAATTTACAGAGAAGAATTTATAGCAGGCAATTACATGCATTTTTCTGATAACCCTGAACAGTGGTTTAAATTGCTTTAATGTATTGAACATTAATGCTACAATACTGTCACCACGAAATACAAAAGTTTATGTTGTCATTGAAGAATCTTTGCTCCTCGTATTGTAGAGATCAGACATCATCTAGTGGTACCCAGTGTGCAAAGACAGTGGAGGGAGGTGTTGAGGAAATGTAACAGAAAGACTCTGTCCTCAAGTTGTTGGAAGTGCATGGGTGGGTGGTAGGGGAGACAGGCAGGGTTGCATCTTAATTTTAAATTAAATTAAATTTTTAAAAAGCTAGTTTGGATTAATACTAACTCAATAGTGTACAAAAATTGTTCCAGCATTTCTTCCTTCCCTCCCTTCTTCTTTCAACCATTAGTGTCATAACACTACTTCTGTACATATTAAAAATCCATCAACACAATTTTATAATTAGGGTTTAATGAGATAGTCTTTTAAAACAAACAGGTGAAGACAAAAATGAGTTACAAAAAATATGTTTATACTCTCTTTCATTGTACCTGTGTAGTTACCTTTACTGGTACTTTCTTTTTTACTTATGTGAATTAGAATTCGTGTCCAATGTCCTTTTAGCCTCCTCTTGAATGACTGTCTTTACTATTTCTTGCAGTACAGTCTGCTGATGACAGATTTTCTCATTTTTTGTTTATCAGAAAATGTCCTAACTCCATTTCTGAAGAAGAGCGTAGGTGGACATAGAGTTCCTGGTGGGTAATCTCGCCTCCCAGCACTCTCAGGGTGTCGTCTCGCTGGGTTCGTGTGAGGAGCCAGCTCTTAATCTCACGGAGGATCCCATGTCCAAGATCAGTCATTTTCCCAGCTGTTTTCAAGATTCTGTCTTCGTTTTTTAGGTTTGTTTATGATATGTCCAGTCGTGGACATCTTGGTGTTTATCATCTTTGGAGTTCTTTGAGTTTCTTAAAGGTGTAAATTAATACCATTATCAAATTTGGTAAGTTTTTGGTCATTTCTTCAAATACTTTTTGTTTCTTTTCTACTGGGCTCCCATTATGTATGTGTTGGTGTTCTTGGGAGTGTCCCACAGGTCTCTTAGGCTCTGTTCATTATAATTAATTCTTCTTTCTTTCTTCTTCTCAGCATGTGATAGAGTTTGGATGTTACTGTCTCCCCAAAACTCATGTGGAAATCTGATCCCCAATGTGGCAGTGTTGCAAGCTGTTTGAGTCGTGGGGGCGGATCCCTCATGGATGGATTCATGCTTTCCCTGGGGGAGGGGGGTAGTGAGTGAGTTCTCGCTCTATTAGTTCCCATGAGAGCTGGTTGTTTAAAAGACCCTGGCACCTCCTTTCTCTCTTTCTCTCGCTTGCTTCCTCTCACCATGTGATCTGCTTATACCCGCTGGCTGCCTGCCACTTTCCGCCATGAGTAGAAGCAGCCTGAGGCCTGTGCCAGATACAGCTGTCCCAGAATCATAGGCCAAATAAACCTGTTCTTTATACGTTACCCAGTCTCAGGTGTTCTGTTATAGCAACACAAAACGGACTGATACAGCCTGGATAGTCTTTATTGACCTGTCTTCCAGTTCACTGATTTGTTCTTTTGCCAACTCACATGTGTTGTTGATCCATCTAGTGAGTTTTAGTTATTGTGCTTTCAACTCAAGAATGCCTATTTGATTCTTTTAATCACTTAATTGACATCTCTGTTTGGGGAGATCAAGTTGCCGTAATTTTCTTCAATTCTTTAGATGTCTTTTTCTTTAGTTCTTGAAACATATTTATAATAGCTTATTTAAAGGTTTTATCTGTTAAGTCCAAAACCTTGGCCCCCCAGGGACATTTTCTGTTGGCTTTTATTTTCCTTCCTCTGTATGTGGCATACATCCCTTCTTTCCTTGCATGTCTTGTGATTCTTTGTTAAAAACTAGACATTTTAGACAATAATATTGTAACAATCCAGATGACAAATCCCTGTACTCTTGAAAGTCTGTTATTGCTGCTGTATTTTTGTTTTTGCTTTTTTTCATTTTGGTTGTTAGCAGTGTTTCTCTTGTTCCTGTTCATTTCTTGGGCAGCGTTCCTTCCTTTGCTAGTTCTGTGGTTTTTGTATTTCCTGTAATGTATGGCCACTGAGTTATCCACTATTTTTTTAAACTTCTTTTTATTTTTAAGCCTGGGTTCCTGGGGCCACCTCTGAGTCAGTCAGTGTAATCGTATGGTCAGCCAGCCATTGATCAGGAGATTTCCCGCATGCCTTGCTTGTGTGTCTTGTACCTTTGCCAAGGGGATTCGTGCGAGTGGCCTGCTCTCTAACTGCAGGCACTGTACAAGACAGCCTTAGTTCTGCTTCCTCAGTGCACGGGGCCTCAAGGTCACCCAGAGGTGAGTGACTGGTGCCTGCTCCTTTCCCGGGTCCTTCCTGGGCATATGCACAGCCTTTCACAGGAACAGAGCCTCTTCCATCCCTGGGAATGTGTCAGAGCTTTTGAAGCTCCCTAGATCCTCTAATTCTTTAGGATTTCTTCTTAAACTTTGGGCCAGGCTCATGTTTACTTCAGTTGTAGTCACAACATTAGGCAGCTGAGGTGTTGTCAGTCGTTGTTTTCGTGATGCCCCTCGGGTAACCCCCATCTCCAGCTGAGCTCTGAGTCAAATCTAGAGATTTCCCAGAATGCTGCAAGTCCAGACAAAATATTGACTGTGCTGTGGGGATGCTACTTTTAACAGAGCTCCAAGAGTGTCAGATCCCTTAGTGGACCTTGGTGGCCTCTCCCCTGCGCTGGGGAGGGAGGGGCCACACCAGTAGCCCAGGTTCAACCTTCACAGACCCACTGTCTTACCAAGCTCCAGCGGTTTCTCTTGCATGGATGATTTTTCACTTCTTTCTGTGGCTGTGGTTAATTCCCAGAGTTGTGAAGTGGTTGATTTTAGTTGTTTTGCCCATTTTTTTGTTGTTTTAGAAAGAGCAAGTTCATTCAGACCTCACTCCACCATTTTGGAAGTGGATGTTACCTTTTAAGTCTGGCTTCTTTGCAAAATGTATCAGAGATGCGTCTGCTGTGTGCTTTACGGTCAAGTAGTATGTGGTAGAGTTTTAAAGTTGAAAGTTTCTTTTCATTCATTTGGAGTTGTAAAGATGTATACACACATTTAAAATGGGATGTTGTCAGAGTGATGTGGAACCTGGGGCCTGGCAGAGCTCCTGGGAAATGTGGGGGATTTCAGGTCTGCCAGCAGTGCTCTCTAGCAGTGTGGAGGAGCAGCAGACCCTGCCCTGTGGCAGGTCCCGAGGGCCACCTCTGGAAGAGGAGGTGACACAGTGCAGACAGGTGGCTGCAGTGCAGTAGGCACCACCCCACACCTGGAGCAGGTATGAGTCCTGGATCCAACCCTCGAACTGTGAGCCAAGATTTGCCCTAAAAAATGAACATGATGGTACCCCATCTCCACCGTGTTGGTTTGTTCATTGGGTGTTTATCGAGTGCTGGTTCCTGCTGGGCATGGTTCCAGCCATGGGACCTACGACCATATCCCAGACTCTGCTGTCATGGAGTGTGCTTTCTTGTGATGCAAAGACAGAGAGTGACAGGTACACACATGGTGCTCTGGAGAGAAATACAGCACGGAGCAAGGAAGAGAGAAGGTGTGAGTGTGGCTAAGGTGCCTTGCTTAAGGGCTCACACGTGAGCAAAAAGAAAGAAGAGGGGGCGAGTGGCATGGCTATCTGGGGAAGCTTTTTCCAGGCAGAGGGAACTATCAAGCACAGGAGCATTCATTCCTTCATTCACCTGCCCAACAAGCAACTACCAGCTGTGCTCCAGGTGCTGGGGTTGGCAGTGAACAAACAGGTGGAACCTCCTGCTCTTGTGAAGGGGAGACAGAAAAACAAACAGGTGGACAAGTAGTGTCTTGGAAAGTGTTAAGGAAAAAGGAAAGCCAGGAAGCAGATTAGGAATTGTCACGTTAGGGTTTTATGCACCTACACGTGGGAGGAAGTACTTGACATTTGAAGGGGAGTGGGGGGAAGGTCATGGGTTTTTGCTCAAAGAAGTAGCGTTATATAAGAGAGACTTTTAAAAATTTGGTAAAGTTTGTGTGTAAGTGTGATTTGCTTAAAGAAAAGTGCATAAATTCCCAGTGTATATTTGATGAATTTTAACACAGTGTGTACACCCACCTGACCAGCCCCTGCACCAGCGACCTTTCAGAAATCTTTCTGGTGCTCCTCCCCAGGAACCTGCCTGAAGGTAACTAGTCTTCTGACCTCCCTCGCCATGGAAGGCTTCTGCCCATCTTTGAACTTGGTACTGGTGGAATCAGGTGGTTTATGCTCTTTGTGTCTGGCTTCTTCTACGCAACCTTATGCTTTTGAACTTTACCCAGGCTGTTGGCGGTGATGGTGTTTGAAGCCCCTTTTAGAGGTTAAGCTTGGGCGCCATGTGAAGAGCAGACAGGGAAGGGTGGCAGGGTCGACACAGGGAGGCCTTCCTGGGGGCTGTTGCCGCAACCCTGCAGTTTTCCCTATCTAAGGTTTTTTGGTATTTGTTTGGTTTTTTTTACGTTTTCCCCCTTACCTTTACTTTAAAAACTTCCAGAGATTCAAGGAGGAAATGTGATCCTTTGTATGCAATGGAATAACTGATATCCAAAAGATTCATTTGTGAGCCGGCCCCGTGGTTCACTCAGGTGAGTGCAACACTGGTAGCGCCGAGGCCACGGGTTCGGATCCTATAT
Source organism: Galeopterus variegatus (assembly GCF_000696425.1). Classification (NCBI taxonomy): domain Eukaryota; kingdom Metazoa; phylum Chordata; class Mammalia; order Dermoptera; family Cynocephalidae; genus Galeopterus; species Galeopterus variegatus. The sequence continues at coordinate 45,781 of NW_007728293.1, read as the reverse complement.
AGGGATGGCCGGTGAGCTCACTGGCTGAGCGTGAACTTGGAGCTTTTACCTGGCATTTCTGTTTGCTCTTTTTTCTGCTGCTTTTGGTGCAGAAACAAGCAGCCACGTTAGAGGTACAGGCACCTCAGCCGCCAGCCCTGCCAGGCCCGCTCCAGTTAGCTGCCAGGGCTGCAGATGTTGGGACAGAGGGAAGGCCCGTGAAAGGCCCCAATTCAGCCGCCAGCACAGACCCTCTCCTCCTTGAGCCAGATATTCACTTGGGCCCTGACAGTAGGCTTTTGTTGGGGGCTCTGGAGGCTGTCAGAGGCTGAAGGTAGGGAAAGCTTTATGAAGGCAGTGTTGGAGGGAGTTGGGCTGGTACACTGACTCACTTGGGGGTGTAATATGTTTGCTGTAGAAGTAGAATCAAAGTGAAGGTTGAATTGGTGAGGAACACTCGTTATTCCATTTTCAAGATGTTGAATTTCACTTTATATTTCCAAAGCAGAGTTAAGCCAGCCCTTTAAGGAATATAGAATCAGAGGCTAATATTTATTCAACTCAGAGTTAGAAACCATGAGAATAAAAAGTTACAAACTCTTAAGACTACTACCAATTAGGTACTGGCCGCTCAGCTTGGAGGTGGTGTGGTTTTCTAGCTGGCAATTAAAACACACAGAGTGACATGTTAATAAGAGCATTCCCTGAAACGTTGTCGAAGCTCTTTATTATTGACGTACCTTTCCTGACCCAGTTCCCGTACTAATGGACTCATCTGTCTAGGACTTTCTCCTCTGCTCCTTTCCAGTTATTATTTTTTTTCCCCTTAACTGTAACAGCATTTCCACCATCACGGATGTTTTGGATTTGACGGGTTGCTGAGCTAAGCAGTCATCCTGGAACACGTGAGTGATATTCCAGTTGCAGGTGGGCGTGTGGATGTGCTGTCTGGGTCTTCCTGCGGTGCCGTTCACGGTGGCATCTCCACTTGCTCTCCAGGAGGCTTCTGGTTTTGCAACACGGTCACCCTCCTGGGCCGTGGTCTTCTTCCGAGCCATGACTGCTGTTCTCTCTCACATCCTGGAAATATACCTTTTCATGAAGATGACCAAATCCAAGAATGCCAAGCTTTGGTGAATAAGGTACCCTTACTGGTTAAAAGGAAAGTGCTTTGAAGTTGTCTGAATATTCCAAAGACTGCGTCTGATTACCTCCCAATAAGCATATGATTCAGATCAACCAGTGAAGAGAAAATGGATAAAAAGTCTAAACGACAAAACATGTTTAAAAGAAACACAAATCAAAAATGGAATAGCACCATGGACTCACATCCAAAGGCATAGATTGAACTTCATTAGTAAATTCTTACTTAATTGTATCTCTCCTGTTAACGAGAGAACATTATTACGGTACCAAAGAAAGAGCCTGGGAATCAGAACAGATGCATTTACTGAGTTGTAGACATAAATTCCTCTTATCTTATTGATTCCATAAATCAAGATGTCATATTAGAGGTCATGCTGCAGAAGAATTTTGTTTGCCTGGTGAGAAGTTTCTAACTCCTCAGAATTTGCACACATTTGAGTGGGGCCTGACCGCAAGCACCATCAGTATCCACAGGAATTCCACTCCCGTCGGCCATTCTGCAGACACCAGTTCATTCAGCCCCGAATACACACACACACACACACACACACACACACACACACACACACACACGACATTCATAAAGCACTTCCAAGAATATGCCATAAGTTCCTGCTTAAGAACTGGTATCACCGTGCCAATGACAATTCATAGAGGATTCTGTTAAAAAAATAACCCAACGTTCTCCAAAATGTTTTGATTTTAAGGATTCACTGGCATGCTGTCAGAATCACTGAATAACATACATTAAATGCCATGAATCTGTGTCATGTCAGTTCATATGGTTAGCATTCATGCTTGGCTTTGGAAACATTTCCAATGATTGCACCATTAAGAATGTAAGGTGTTTGGAGATAGAATGTTTTTTTTTTTGTCTTTTGTCTTTTTCCGTGTCCGGCAACGGATCACAACCCTCAGTGTTGCCCCCGTACCGGACCGGGGACCGGCAACGGGATCGCAGCCCTCGGTGTTGCTCCCGCGCCTCGCTCAGCCAGTGAGCAGGAACCGGTCTGTATGTGGGATCCGAACCCTCAGGTGGGAGCGCCGCCGCGCTTCCCAAGCGGCGCACTATCCAGTGCACCACCGGGCCGGCCCGATAGAATGTTTTATGCTTTTCTTTACCTGCGAGCCTCAGTTTAGACTGAACAATGTGACGGGGTGTGTAATTGCTCTTCAATAAACTTTTTACTTTATTTATAGATTCACAGAAAAGTCGTGACAATGGCACATGGAATTCCCATACACCCTATGCCCAGTGTCCCCTGCTGTTAACATCTTACATTAGCCTGGTGCATCTGTCACACGTACTGATACATTGTAACTGACTCTTGACCAGCACAGGTTTGAACTATGCAGATCCACTTACATGTAGATTTTTTCCAATAAAAACTGTTAATGTGTTTTCTCATCCTTAGGATTTTCTTAACATTTTCTTTTCTCTAGCTTACTTTATTGTGAGAATAGAGTATATAATACATATAACATACAAAACGTGTTAATCAACTGTTTATGTTATCGATCAACAGTAGGCTATTAGTAGTTGAGTTTTGGGGGAGTGAAAAGCTACATGTGGATTTCTGAGTGTGTGCAGGGCGGTGTCCCCAACCCCCACACTCTTCAGTTGTCATCTGGATTCTTCCCTAAGTCCCTACTGTTCATATTTCCATAGTTTTTCCTGATCGACCTTTTTTCTGTTCCAGGACACCACATTACATTTGCTTGTAGACTGTAATGTATATTTTTGACACAGATAAAACTATACGTTTCACGTGTCATTTCATTAAAATCAGCCACACTTAAATTCTTGTTTTATATTAAATGTTTTCCTCTTTTTAAACATCAAAAAATTAATAAGGAGCTTATATATCACCACTACCCTCTGATGCTACCAAAGACCCAGTAGCTTCACCTTGTCACATGGGTGTGTTTTCACAGTGAAAATCACCTGTGTCCAGTGGGAACAGTCAGGCAGCCGTGTCGTGCATGCGATGCTCTTGATTGACAAGTGGCATACCTGTTAGCATGTTACCAAAATGAAGGATGTGCAATTTGCCTGGAGTCATGTTTTCATTTCCAGAAGAAAAATACTTAAGTCCTGAGGTGTTGGGACAGACGAGTCTCCTCTCAGAATCTCTCCTCTCACAGGACTCAAGAGGCAACGTGGCCTTTCTGTCACTCTTGCAGCCATATCCAGAGCACTGACAAGGACAGGGCCATGCCTCAGTAAGCTTGTCAGCTGGTGGGGCAGAGGGTGCCACTCCTACAGAAAACCAGGTGGGCTTTGATGTCAAGGGCTGCTCAGGAGCGCACGTAGGAGATGTTGCTAGGCACTGGGACCATGGCCAGTCACCTGAACGGGGCTGGCAGGCATCACAAGGCAGGCCATGGGGTCGTGGGCAGGTCCTCTGCAGTGGGCATGTGGACCTGCTGGGTCTCTCCGCCATGAGCACCCGTCCCCTCCTGTTGTTCGGTCTTTGGGCCAACAGTCCTGGTTGCTCTGGCACCCTCAAGGGGTCTTCTCCCCACCCTTTAGCAGCTCAGGACTCTGGCAAATGTTCTGCACCTCCTGTTCGACTCGTGGAACCATATGCGTCCCCCGGTTTGGGCAGTGGTCTGGCCAGTGCAGGTTGAGCCAGGTGAGGTCCACGCTTGTCGATCGCAGGGCAGCGTGCTCCTCGCCAGCCTTCTCTCTTCTTTTTGTCACTACAGGCCATGAATTTTTAAAAACCTAATCGAATAAAAAGTAAAATCGATACTTGTTTGAAAGACCACATATTATATAAAATGTCCAAAATAGGTAAATCCATAGAGACAGAAAGCAGATTAGTGGTTTCCAGAGGCTGGGGCTGGGGAGGCGGGTGACTGCTGATGGGAACAAGGATTTTGGGGGGATGATGAAATGTCCTGGAATTTCACAGCAGTGATGGTTGCACAACATTGAGACTATACTAAAAACCGCTAAACTGTATGCTTTAAAACGGTGAATTTTATGGTGTGTGAGATATAATTCACACACCATAAAAAAAAATTGGTGCTTGTTCACTGTAGAGACATTTAAAAGAGAAATAAAAGACGAAATTTAAATGACCTATAATTCCGGAAAACTAATATAGGAACATTTTGTTGTGTGTGGCAGTTTTTGTTGTTGTTGTTTTCGTTTTGTGTTCGTTTTATTTTTTCTTTGGGTTATTCTTAAGCCTTTTTAGGCCCAGGAGAGCCCTACTGGGGTGCTGCTGTGTCTTCAGTGAGGACAGTCATTCTGAGCCTAAACTTTCTGTAGTGTGGGGAATGACATTTTAAAATTTCGAAATATAAACGGTGTCCTCATTTCTCAGGAAGTGATAACAGAGTCAAGTTTTGTCACAACTCAAGGCGTGGAGTGTAAGGGTCTGGGTGACTGGACTTCCTGAATTCGTATCCACCTTTCCACATCCAAGCCCCAAAGCTCGTGGGGTGCGGCGTCAGCCCGACAGACCTCTCGACACCTTACCCATGTTTCCAGATACGTGGATGATAGAGTCTTCTGCTCAGATACTGAAAATCAATTTTACCTGGGGTCAAACTTAGTGTATGTGCTGAGCAATGCAGCATGTTCAGTGAATCCAGCGTTGCGATGGCCACAGGCACTTTGCATGCACGGGGACTGCATCTGGTGAGGAGTAGAAGCAGCAGGTGGACCACCTCTGTCTCAGCTCCTGCAGGGAGTGTCCATGCTGAAGAAGCCTCCGCTTCTGTATTGGAAGCCGACTGCAAAGAGCTCGGATCGTTTCCATGGTGGGATTGGGCTAGTGGAGCTTATTTTTCTGCAGGGTGTATATTTTTTGGCTGTTTCACACCATTTGTCAATTTCTAAGCAGTTAATAAATTTTATGCCTCTTCCCGATGTGTGTATATAGTACAAGTGTGTTTGATTTTCATGTGGTCTCCCTACATTTAAACAGTGCTGAGTGATGGTATGCATAACATTCCAATTTAAATTTTCAAACCCAAACTGAGGTCTTTAATTCTTCAGCAGAAGTCTGCTGACTGCCCCGCATAGCTGTGCTTGCCCCGTTCTGTGGCATCTGGGGCCTGTGTCTAGGTTAACAACAGGACCGTGGCCCATTTAACCTACCATTGAGGAAGGTTAAAATATGTGCTCCTATAGACCCAGGGGAAACAGCACGATTGCACTGGGAGAGGCACGTGGTTTGGGGGGAGATTTAGGGAATAAAGATATTACTTCTGAGAGGTTGGGCAGGGACATTTCATGAACATCTTTCACTTTGGAGAGAGGTGACAGAAGGATGGACGTGAGGAGCCAGGCTCATGCAGGAGCAGGTGCACCCTGCTGGTGGGAGGCAGCTGAGTGCTGAGGACGCTGCAGGCTGGTGTGGGGACTTTGGCACCCGCGGGTCAGGGGCCGGTGGTGTGGGGAGGGTTTGCGTGCAGACAGGTGTTGTTCAGAGCAGTCCTGGAGCCTGCTTCTGTCTGAGCAGTGCTCGCACTCCTGTGTTAGACCTCAGCTTTCCCAAGCCGGGCCTCATCTTAAGAGGCGCCTGACGTGTCTGGGTGGTTCGTTAATTCTTGGCTCTCATCTCCTGACCAAGTGGGGTCACCCAATATTGAATTATAAAGGGCCTTTGATAGACTTTTTTCTTGCATTGTGGTAAATACACGTAACACAAGTCTTCCCATTTTCTCCATATTTAAGTGCACGGTTCCACAGCACTGAACACATTCATGTTGTTGTGCAGACGTCACCACACCCATCTCCAGGACTTTCTCATCTTCCCAGACCAAAACTCTGCCCCCACCAGGCCCTGGCACTCACCATTCTACTATGCCTATGATTTTGACAGCTCCAGGTACCTAATGTGAGTGGAATCACATGCTATTTATTCTTCTTTCACTTAGCATAGTGTCCTCAAGGTTCATCCCTTTGTAGCATGTGTCAGAGTTTCCTTCCTACTTAAGGCTGAATAATGTCCCGTTGTATGTGTATACCACTTTCTGATAGTACCTCGATGTCATAAACCCAGATCCATCTAGGAGACGTGTGCTGGAGTCACCGCTGATGTCACCATTGTTAAGCCCCCTGACCAGTCAGTGGGACGCGGTCAAAGCCCAGGTCCTGGTTAACATCTAAAAGCAAAAAGAGCAGCAAGGGGCTGGCTGGGCTGTGCAGAAGGCCGAGCGGAGCCCCGAGTCAGCCACACCTGCCCCACTCTCCCCCAGGGCTCAGGGACTTGGGACACGTCACTTTGTGTGGCGTTCGAGGCTGAGTGTTCAGTCCAGAGGGAACCACGTCTGTGCTTACCTTGGTGATGGGTGTGCCTGCGGTGGTTGCTCTGCTGACACAGCACGGGCTCTGAGAGGTGGCACTTGTGCGTGTCAGGGCAGGGACTGGATTGCCACGTTGTAAAGATGAGTGAGTTTCTCTTCTTTACAGTTGTGGGGCAGATACACATTGGCCGCTGCCAGTAGGTCTGGGGGCAGGGAGGAGAACGGGTTGCTTTAGAAATCCTCCAATTCTGAATGTGTCACCTAATCACCAGGGGCCTCAGTCTGGGGGCAGCCTGCTGAACCTGGCTGCAGAAGGGCTTGGTTCTGCCAACCAGTGCTTGAGTTCCTTTCTTTCTTTCGCCCGCTCATTCCTTCTCCCTGTCCTTTCTTCCAAAGCCCGCAGCTTCATTCACAAGTTTGCTGCGAAGCATTTGCATTGGTTCTACTTGCAATCAGCTTAAAGACCACTTTCGTGATTACGTCAAATCAGATACTCCCAAAGCCCTCTAGAAGTTACCATAGCATCTTATACCTCAGTCGAGTGTTTTCTACGGACAGTGGGCAGTTTCGCTAGAATACCGTTCTGAGTGTCTTTGCATTAAGAAGCAAATCAAAGACTCCTGAAGAGAAAACTTGGTTAATGTGTGTCCTGTGTTCTTTTTCCCAGGTGAGGTGGAGGTTCCAGATCCGAATGACGCTTTGGGACAGCTCGATGGACAGGACAGTCCGATTCCAACTCTGAAAGGTGAACTGGGAAGTGCAGGTACCCTTTTAGTTTCTTCAGAACATGACCTGGAGAGGCTCACAGTAAACTTGCCGCTCCGGGTTGGGGGCGCTTGTGGCCCAGTGCTGCCCCGTTGGTGGGCATGGTGGAATGCCCTCCTGAATTCCCAGGG
>NW_007728293.1:35840-38485 GCF_000696425.1 Galeopterus variegatus | reverse complement strand
CAATAAAAACTGTTAATGTGTTTTCTCATCCTTAGGATTTTCTTAACATTTTCTTTTCTCTAGCTTACTTTATTGTGAGAATAGAGTATATAATACATATAACATACAAAACGTGTTAATCAACTGTTTATGTTATCGATCAACAGTAGGCTATTAGTAGTTGAGTTTTGGGGGAGTGAAAAGCTACATGTGGATTTCTGAGTGTGTGCAGGGCGGTGTCCCCAACCCCCACACTCTTCAGTTGTCATCTGGATTCTTCCCTAAGTCCCTACTGTTCATATTTCCATAGTTTTTCCTGATCGACCTTTTTTCTGTTCCAGGACACCACATTACATTTGCTTGTAGACTGCAATGTATATTTTTGACACAGATAAAACTATACGTTTCACGTGTCATTTCATTAAAATCAGCCACACTTAAATTCTTGTTTTATATTAAATGTTTTCCTCTTTTTAAACATCAAAAAATTAATAAGGAGCTTATATATCACCACTACCCTCTGATGCTACCAAAGACCCAGTAGCTTCACCTTGTCACATGGGTGTGTTTTCACAGTGAAAATCACCTGTGTCCAGTGGGAACAGTCAGGCAGCCGTGTCGTGCATGCGATGCTCTTGATTGACAAGTGGCATACCTGTTAGCATGTTACCAAAATGAAGGATGTGCAATTTGCCTGGAGTCATGTTTTCATTTCCAGAAGAAAAATACTTAAGTCCTGAGGTGTTGGGACAGACGAGTCTCCTCTCAGAATCTCTCCTCTCACAGGACTCAAGAGGCAACGTGGCCTTTCTGTCACTCTTGCAGCCATATCCAGAGCACTGACAAGGACAGGGCCATGCCTCAGTAAGCTTGTCAGCTGGTGGGGCAGAGGGTGCCACTCCTACAGAAAACCAGGTGGGCTTTGATGTCAAGGGCTGCTCAGGAGCGCACGTAGGAGATGTTGCTAGGCACTGGGACCATGGCCAGTCACCTGAACTGGGCTGGCAGGCATCACAAGGCAGGCCATGGGGTCGTGGGCAGGTCCTCTGCAGTGGGCATGTGGACCTGCTGGGTCTCTCCGCCGTGAGCACCCGTCCCCTCCTGTTGTTCGGTCTTTGGGCCAACAGTCCTGGTTGCTCTGGCACCCTCAAGGGGTCTTCACCCCACCCTTTAGCAGCTCAGGACTCTGGCAAATGTTCTGCACATCCTGTTCGACTCGTGGAACCATACGCGTCCCCCGGTTTGGGCAGTGGTCTGGCTAGTGCAGGTTGAGCCAGGTGAGGTCCACGCTTGCCGATCGCAGGGCAGCGTGCTCCTCGCCAGCCTTCTCTCTTCTTTTTGTCACTACAGGCCATNCTTGTGGCCCAGTGCTGCCCCGTTGGTGGGCATGGTGGAATGCCCTCCTGAATTCCCAGGGAGTTGAAGGCTGGTTTGGGCTGATCTGAAACTGGCAGGTGGGAGGTGATAGAGCAGAGAGTGGATGGGTGGGCAGAGGTGCCTGGCAGGGGAGGAAGGGCCCTTGGGTGCTCAGTGGGCCTGGGCGGAGCCTTGGGAGCTAAACTCCTGTCTTGGCCACCAAGCAGCCTGGTGACAGGCATCTGTCCTGTAGGTTTACTCTTCTTTGTGTAATAGCCCAGAGATGGGTGTGCACCTCAGGCAGGTGGGCAGCCTCTGCACACTGGCGGCTGGGGAATGGGCCTCTCTGCCTTGCTGCCACAGCCGTTCCCAGAGGCGTGCCAGCAGAGCAGGCTCTCGGGGCACACTTCACAGGCATCGTGGATTGGTAGAGTTGATGGAACAAGTTTCCCTCAGACGCAGGCCAGTCACTTGAGGAAGCGATGCCTTCTCTAATTCATGCACTGTCACCGTGTGCACTCAGGCTCCGTGCAACGACATCATGGTCAACGATGGACAGATTTCGAGTGGTGGCGAGTAGCCCAAAGGAAGAGATCAGGTTGCAGGGAGCTAGAAGAGGAAGAGGCGTCCTGATGTAGGGACACGCCACTGTGTGAGATCTGAGGAGTGGACACTGGCCAAGTGAAGATGGGAGAGACAGGTGTCGAGAGCCTGTGCAAAGGCCCCGAGGCAGACAGGACCTGGTGCCTTGGAGGCTCTGAAGGGAGGTGGCCAGGCTGATGGGCTGAGGGTAGTGGGATCAGAGGTCAGCAGAAGCTAAACCTATGCTGCTCAATGTGGCAGCCATCAGCCACATGTGACTCTTTAAATTTAAAGAGTCACATTCAGCTCCCCGGTTGGTCGTGCTTAGTTAGCCACATTTCAGTGTGGCTAGAGTTCCCACGGTGGACAGCACAGATGCAGAACATTCCGGCCTCACCGAAGTTATGCCGGGCAGCCCTGGGCTGCATCACGCACAGCTCTGTAGGTCACAGGAGAAGTTTCTGTTTTATGGTGAGCTGTCGGAGGTGTCTGGCCTGGGAGCTGGTGCGATCTGATGCACTCTGTGGGAAGGTGGCTCTGGCAGCTGTGGAGAACGACTTGGCTGAGGCGCAGAGGCAGCAGTCGGGAGCAGGCAGTCGGGGTGCAGGAGGCAGCCCCGCCACAGTGATGCTGTAAAATCCAGCGTGCTTGGTCCACAGACTCCACTCTTTCCTTGGGAGGACGTGTTGTAACCCCACCTTTAGGACAAGGTGCATACCTCCTTCTTC
>NW_007728293.1:33658-35293 GCF_000696425.1 Galeopterus variegatus | reverse complement strand
CAGCCCTGGGCTGCATCACGCACAGCTCTGTAGGTCACAGGAGAAGTTTCTGTTTTATGGTGAGCTGTCGGAGGTGTCTGGCCTGGGAGCTGGTGCGATCTGATGCACTCTGTGGGAAGGTGGCTCTGGCAGCTGTGGAGAACGACTTGGCTGAGGCGCAGAGGCAGCAGTCGGGAGCAGGCAGTCGGGGTGCAGGAGGCAGCCCCGCCACAGTGATGCTGTAAAATCCAGCGTGCTTGGTCCACAGACTCCACTCTTTCCTTGGGAGGACGTGTTGTAACCCCACCTTTAGGACAAGGTGCATACCTCCTTCTTCAGGTGGACAGTGCAGAGGCTTTCTTGTGGGCCTGGGGCAGGGTCTCTGCAGAGGCTCAGCAGCAGAGGAAGCAGGGAGCCGAACAGGGCACGGGGTGGGGGTGGGAGCTGTCCTCTGAATGGAGTGATTGTAACAGCTCTGTATTTGTGATTCACTTAGGGACAAGCATTTGCTTATTGAGGTGAAGAACTGACCATTGGCTGAAATTCAGTAGAAACTTCTATTCCCATCCAGCCACAAGCTGCGTACATTGACGAGTTGAATTCAGGGCCTGAATGTGAGATTCTTTGACCTGTTTTTCTATTGGAGCAACTTCTCAAGCTTAGAATAGGATGCTTTACAGTGTGCTCTTTGTATTCAGGATTTGATTGCCTCCTAACGTGTTTTTTCTTGTTAATGTTGTCAACTCACAAGTGATTGGGTTAAAAACCACGTGTGCTTCAGTGCATTTGAGAGGAGTTTTAATGACAGTCTGGAAGCTTGCCTTAGACCTCTCCAGGGTACAGAAGCACTGATTGCTGAAGAGTTAACCTGCGAAGTGTGTGTGTGTGTTTGTGTGTGTGTACTCATGAGAGGGTACTTTAAAAAGACAGCAAAGAACACATATTTCCAGGCCACGATTGTGTGCAGTGGAAGTGTAGTGTGGCATTGAGCAGCAGTCCTGCACCCAGCTCTGCAGAGAGGACAGACCTGGGTAGATGGAGGCCCCCCCACCCCTGGGGCCGGGCCTTGGGCGCTGTGCTGGCCCAGTCTCCAGACGGGAGCGCCCCAGCAGTACAAGGGATGAAAGCCTTGCCTAGCCGACAGCAAGCACCCAGCAGCAGTGGCTGATGCTGGTGGCATTTGTGAACATCACAGTCGTGCTCACTGGTGGATCCATCAGCACCCCAGGGGGGGCAGGATCCACAGTAAACTGCCCCCCCGAGACTTGGGGTGGCCCAGGGCCCCAGTCTTTCCCTTGAGACCTGATTCTCTGGTTCTGTAGTGTGATTTCACTTCCTCTTGGGTTGCGGCTCTTGCACAACAGGGAACGTTCTACCTTCCCTGTCCTCTTTCCCTGCTGCCCCTCCTCTTACCTGCGGGGATGGAAGGAGTTGGCCTGGCAGCACCAGACTCACGACTCCTGCACTTTTTTTGCTCAGAGAGCTTCTGGTCACTGGTTGACCACATTCAGCTTAAATTAAATATATGAGAGGATCTTCCAAAAGTTCATGGAAAGATTTGTGTTATCTTTTGATTGTTTTTTGAAGAACTTTTGGAAGTACCCTTGCATAAAGTAATAATAGCTGAATGTACTGTATTAGCTATTTCTTTAATCC